>NW_028270158.1:76285488-76485488 GCF_037043375.1 Chiloscyllium plagiosum
CCAGTGCAGCCAGGAGACTGGGCTAGTTGCAGTCTGGAGACAAGGTCCGGTGTGGCCTGGAGACAGGGTCTGTGTGACCTGGAGACAGGGCCTGGTGTGGTCTGGAGATAGGGCCCGGTGTGGTCTGGAGACTGGACATGGTGCGGTCTGGAGACTAGGCTATTTGTGGTCTGGAGACAGGGTCCGGTGTAGTCTGGAGACTGGGCCCGATGCGGCCTGGAGACAGGGGCTGATGTGGCCTGTAGACTGGAAACAGTGCTTTCTGGAGACTGGGTCCACTGTGGTCTGGAGACTGGACATGGTGCGGTCTGGATACTGGGCCTTGTGTGGTCTAGAGACTGGGCCCGGTGTGGTCTGAAGACTGGACACGGTACTTTCTGGAGACTGGGCACGTTGCTTTCTTGAGACTGGACACAATGTTGTCTGGAGATGTTCCAGTGCAGTCTGGAGACTGGGTCCGGTGTGCTCTGTAGTCTGCACTTGTGCAGTCTGGAGACTGGGCACAGTCCAGTCTGGAGACTGGGTCCAGTGTTGCTGGAGATTGGGCCTGGCGCAGCCTGGAGACTAATCCCTATGCGGTCTTGAGACGGGGACCAGTGTAACCAGGAGACTGGACTCTGTGTGGTTGTATACTGAGCCCTATGCGGTGTGGAGGCTGGGCCCAGTGTGGCCTGAAGACTAGGCGAGTTGTGGTCTGGAGATAGGGTCCGGTGTAGCCTGGAGACTGGATCCGATGTTCTGGTCTACAAGTTAAAGTTATAAATTGGGGCAAGGCCCATTGTGATAGTATTAGGCTGGAACTTTCAGAAGATGATTTAGCGGAAGCTGTTCACAGGTGAAGGGACATCTGGCAAATGGGAGTCTTTCAAATGTGAGATAATGAGAGTTTAGGAACAGTGTGTTCCTGTTAGTGTGAAAGGCAATACTCGTAGGAGTAGGATATGACAGGGGATATTGAGGCTCTGGTCAAGGAAAAGAGAAGGAGGGATATGTCAGGAATAGACAGCTGGGAACAATGGAATCCCTTGAGTATACCGGGGTGTAGGAGAAAACGTACTAGGGAAATCAGGAGGGCAAAAAGAGGGCATGATATAACTTTGGCTGATACGGTTAAGGAAAATAGGAAGAGATTCCACAAGGATATTAAGGGCAAAAGAGAAACTGGGGAGTGAATAGGGCCCCTTAATAATCAGGCAGCCATCCAATGTGATTCCACATAAGATGAATTAGGTTTATTAGGTTTATTGTCACATGTACTCAGATGAGGACAGTGATAAGTTTACAAGTCGCTGCACGTGATGCAACCTCAGTTGCAAAGTTCCTCTCCTCCCTAAGGTGCAGAATCTTGGTACAAAGCAAAAAAAAATAAAGAAAACACAGTTAAAATGTCAAACATTATAGCCCTTCCTATAAAGCTGGAAAAACACCGAAACACAGTTAACAGTTCAACAACACAGTCCATAAGGGCATGGCCATGCTGGATTCACACTCCTCACAAGGACTCAACCTCCCTCACTCTGCTGCCTTTCAGCCTGTTACTGCTCGACGGGTGAGGTCCCACATGAATATTTCGCGTCAGTATTTACTGTGGCGAAAGACATGGAAGTGAGGGAACTCAGGGAAATAAATCCATGTCGTGATGTTTTGCAAAGAGGCCTCATTACAGAAGAGGAAGTGCTGGAGGTCTGAAAATGCATAACCATAAAAAATACCCAGGACCTCTTCAGGTTATTGAGGGAAGCTGGCGAAGAAATTGTGGGTCCCTTTGCTGAGATCATTGTATCATTCCTTAGAGTTCTGAGGATGGGTCACTGGATCCGAAATGTTAACTCTGGTTTCTCTGCACAGATACTGCCTGACCTGCTGAGCTTTCCCAGTACCTTCTCGTGGTTCCTGATTCACAGCATCCACAGTTCTTTCGTATTTTATTTGTATGACTGACAACCACGGGTGAGGCACTGGAGGACTGGAAGTCAGCTAGTGTTATAACATTATTTTAAAAAGAAAATCTGCAACGAAAAGCCAGGGAACTACAGACCGGTGAGCCAGATGTCAGGAATGGGCAAGTTTTCTATAGAGATTCTGTGAGACAGAATATCCATGCATTTAGAAAGTCAATGATTGATCTTGGTTAGGCAGCACGTCTTTGCGTGGGAAATTGTGTTTCACAAATTTGAGTGAAATGTTTCAAGAGGTGGTCAGGAAGATAGATGAAGGTAAAGCAGCATACATTGTTTACATGGACCTTAGTGAGGCCCAACAAGGTTACACATAGTGGACTGGTCAATAAGGTTATATCACAGGGGATCATCGAGAGCTAGCCAATCAGATACCAAACAGGCCTGGCAGTAGGAGGCAGAGGGCACTGGGAGAGATTTGTTGTGACCAGCGGTGGGCCAGAAGGACCACTGCTCGATACACTGTTGTTGGTTATTTTTATAAATGATTTGGATGAGAATACATGAAGCATGGACAGTAAGTTTGTAGACTACGCCGAAATTGCTGGTATAATGGACAGTGGAGAAGGTACTTTAAAAGGAAAATGAGATCATGATCAACTGGGCCACTGGGGTGGGGACTGGCAGATTGAGCTTCATGTAGATAAATGTGACGTGTTGTATTTTGTTAGACAAACCAGGGCAGATTTACAGTCAGCGTTTGGGCCTGGGGGAGTGCTGTCATTCGGAGAAACACAGGGGTGCAGGGAGTTAGCTCCTTGAAAGTGGAGTTGCAGGTAGACATGGTGGCATACAAGGCATTAGGTACACTTACCTTTATTAGTCAGAGCATTGAGTACTGGAATTAGACATCATGTTGTGGTTGTTCAAGAGAATGGTAAGGCCACAGCTGGAGTACTGAGTACAATTTTTGTCGTCCTGCTATCGGAAGGATGTTATGAACTGAAAAAGGTGACAAAATATTTTAAATGATGTGAAGGAGACTGGAGGTTCTGAGATATAAGGATAGCATGAATAGGCTGGGAATGTGTACCCATTTGCGTAGGAGACTGAGAATGAACTTCGAGAGTGTTATAACATCTTGAGTGGCACGGATAGTGTGAATAGCCAAGGTCTGTTCCCCAGGGAAGAGATGTCCAAAACCAAAATGCACACATGTAAGGTGAGAGGAGAGAAAATTAAGAGAACTAAGAGGTAAATATTTCGCACAGACAGAATGTGTGTGTAATGGGCTGTCAGATAAAGTGGTACAGGGGAATACAATTGCAACATTGAAGAGACAATTGGATGGGAACATGGTTAGGGAAGGTTTAGAGGGGTATGGGCCAAACACAGAGAAATAGGATTAGGAAACCTGGTGAGCATGGACAAGTTGGGCCGAGGGTCTGTTGCATACTGAATGACTCTAAAACTCTGAGCCTTTCAATCCTCTTTGCACACCAGTTCTTTATTGCACTTAATTCATTTCTAGGTCAAAAATCCTCTTCAAAGAGCGAGCTCCACTTACTTAGAAAAGCGAATTCCTAACATTGCTCTAGCAATAAAAACCACAGCTGCAGCAGAATTCTTTTCAATCACAATCTGTAACTTTTTGCCCGGGATAATCCCTCAGTCTACCATTACCATCAAGCCGATGGTAATGTCGTTCAGTTACAAGTGTGGGTGAACATGCCAGGGTCAGAACCATGTGTACCTAAAACCGATGACAACCCATTAACGCTACTGCACTTGACTGGTTACATTCCAACCAGCAGAACAAACACCTGTTTGAAATGGAGAAATGATCCCAAGACTAACACATTAGAAAGTAGCTCTTCAGAGCTGACACATCCAGTCATAAATGATGATGGACGAATAAACAGCTTATTGGAGGAGAGGGCTCCACAAATATCCCCATCATAAATAACTGAACAACCCTGCACATCAGTGTAAAAGACAAGGATACAGTGTCTGCGCCATACTCAGCAAGAAGTATTCAGTCGATGATCCACCTCACCCTCGCCATGATGCCCAGAGAATAACAGATGCCAGTCTTCAACCAATTCAATTTGCTGCACATGACATGAAGAAACAGCTGAACACAGGAGATACGACAAAGGCAATGACCCCTGACACCATTCCTGCAATAGGACTGAAGACTTGGGCTGCACAACAAGCTGTGTCCCGGGGGAAGCTGTTTCATTCCAGTTCGAACTCTGACATCTCCCTGGCAATGTGGAAAATTACTCAGCTATGCTCCATCCCCTATGAGGAGCATAATTACAATCTGTCCAATTACCATGCCCTCTGTCCAATCACGATAATCAAATTGGTGGGAGTTCTTTTTAACAGAACTGTCGAGCAGCACAGAAATAACCCGCTCAGTGTGGCTTTTGATGTGTCCCCATGTGGAGGTGGTGCTGTTGTGGAAATGTCAGTGGATTACTAATCCAGACCAGGCTAATGCGCTGGCAGCGGTTGGAAGTTAAAAATAATTAATAAAATATCGAGATCTAAAATGTGGTGTCAGTAATTTGGATTTTGCATCCAATGTTGATTGTAAACATCGATCTCCTGCTTTCCTGGTCTGACCTAAACGTGACTCCAGACACACAGACATGTGATAAACTCTTCAATGGTTTCTGAAAAGGCCAAGCAAGACACTCAATTGTATCAAACTGCTCCGAGGTCTTAAAGTATAAAACTGGACAGAATACCCTGCTCCAGCTTTGGTATCGGAAAAGGGAATGGGAAACATAGTCGTGTCGACCCTGCAGAGGCTTCCTTCCTAACATCTGAGAGCTTGTGACAACATTTACAGAACTTTCTCACTGCCTGCACAGGTACATCAGGAAAGGAGTAGGTCATTCAACACATTGAACCTCCTCTTCTCGTTGTGCTTTCCCCACCCACTGTACATATCCCTTAATGTGATTAACCTTGGGAAAATATAAAAAAAATCTGCAATAGTAACTTCAGTCTTTCAATTTTGCGCCTCCATTCACTATACATGTAGTTCTCCTATAATGCGTGTTTATTGAAATAATTTGGCTGAAACGCAATTAGTGAACTGTGGACCTTATTTTTATAAAGCGAGCTCCTGTTCGCAGTGACGTCATTCCATCCCCAGCACCAACTGAACATCCACAGCACCAGCACGACGATCATCTCTCTGCAAAATGCACACTCAATCTGTTCAGGGAGAACAGGAATGCAATCCGGTCTTCAAGCCTTGAAACTCTGCCTGAAACTGTGATTTGTAATCGACATTTAGGAAGAACTTTATTTCAAACCGTGGGGTGTGGGGGGAGAATCTTGGGAGAACTGGAATTCCACGTTCGCATCATGTGATCAGCCATCTCGCGTGCTTTCTGGTGAACTGCTTCGTGAAAGGTAAAGTGATGTAGTCAGAGCTTTTAGTGTTGTGTTGCATTTACTGTGCTACTTCATTACAATATAAGATTTAAAGATTTACTTCGACTGTGCTGCCGTTTGTGTTAGATTAATTATTATCACTATTATTATTTTAGTTTTGATTTTGACTCATATTTTTGGTGTTTTGTCCCCAACGCTGTTTCTCCCCACAGGCTTCATTATTTATATTGCATGATTTTCTAATACACAATGTCACACAGGAACACAGCTACTGTGTTATCGGAGAAGAACCATTATTAATCCCTGATCCTCTACCTCTACACTATACTCCTGATCTCCTCCATCCCTTTAGTGTCTAGAAATCCTTATTTATATTCAGCGCCTTGGCTTCCACAGCCTGATGTGGGAAAGAATTCCTCAGGTTCACTCGTCTCTGAGTCCAGACATTTATTCTCATCTCAGTGCAGATTGGCCTGTCCTTAACTAATACTGTGCTCCCTTTTATTTAGACATCAAAGTCAGAGGAACTATCATCCCTGCTTCAAATCTGTCTCACCCTGTCAGAGTTTTATATATTTCACTGAGATCTCCACTCATTTTCCTAAATCCCTTGGAATACAGGCCCAGTCGCCCCAAACTCTGCTCCAACAAAAAGCGCGTCATCCCAGAGATCAGCCTGGTCATCCTTCGCTGCTCTCCCCCACCCCGCCCCACATTCACATCTAAATCATGTATAATTACCACAAATAGTAAGGGACAGAGCACTGATCCCTGGGGTACACCAGGGAACACTGTTACCCAGTCACACAAACAGCCTTCTACCAGCACCCTCTGTCTCCTACCACACAAACAATTTTGGAAATAGCTTGCCAATTACACATGACACCCTGAGATTTTACCTTCTTTATCAATTTTCCATGTCAGGTATTTTCAAAAGCCTGGCTGAGAAACCATATAAATGAATTTCTTGAAAAATTTCAAAATAATTCATTAGACATGATTTCCCTCTGATAAAGTGATGCTGCTGATCCCTGATCAACATTGTCTCTCAAATGTAGATCAATTTTCTCCTTCCCTGGTCTATCTCCAAAGGTTTCCCTAACCCTGATCGAATACTGACTGGTCTACAGTTCCCTGGTCTATCTCCACCGCCCTTCCTGTAAAGTGGAACCACATCGGTCCTCTGGCATCTCTCCTGTGAGCAGATTCTAGGTAAACATTTGGGTCAGGGCCTTTCCTCCCTTGTCTCCAAGAGCAGACTGGGATTAAACTCATCCGGTCCATTTTTCCAATTTTATACCAGCCAAAAGCATCAATCCCTGATCACATGTTTTGTTAATCTGCGCAAGAGTTTCACAGTCCTTCTCCTCAAATTCTGTCCCTACACCCTCCTTCTCGCAAGAAAAAAACAGATGTGACGCTCTCATATATATACCTATCAATGTTCTCCAGCTTCACAGGCTGAACATCCTCTTGGTTTCTAATGGGTTCTAATTGTTCCCTGACAATATTATTCTGCTTGATGCCCTTGTGGGATATGTTGTGAGTCTCCCTCGTCTTGCCTGCTCACACTTCTCCATGGTCCTGCATTATTCAGACCCCTCTGTGTGAATTTCTCAGATTCATTAAGATTACTTCTCATCCGTTGAAATTCTAGAGAACACAGACCAAGTTCCCCCATCAAACAATCTTGCGATTTGAAGGATTAATCTGGAGAATGTCCATTCAGTACAAGTTGTCAGTGTATTCTTCCTTAGTTTAGAACACCAAAAATGTTCGCAATACTCTAGAAACATTCTCACCAACACTCTGTGTAAGCGATGTAGGACATATTGACTTTTAGTAGGAGTAATTTACTGCAGGTACTGGGATCAGTACTGAAACCAACAAATGTTGGAGATCACAGCGGGTCAGACAGTATCCATGGATAAAGAGAGCAATCTAACGCTTCCAGTCTGGATGACTCTTCATCATCTACATTCTGATGCCCTTTAAACAAAGGCAAACCTAACATTTACCTTCCCATTTGCACATGTTCCTCCCAATACCCATTGCATTACGTTTTTCTACTGACTTACTGTGTGAATTCTTTTTAAAGATTCTCCTGAATATTCAACTATATCACATCCATTTATTCTCCATAATTTAAGTCAACAAGAGATATTTTGAAGCAAAAAGTTTTAAAATTATAACTTCCTTTCCATACATGCAGAATCATTCTCTTGAAGTTTGCGATTACTTTCTGAATGACCAACAACACATTCGTTATAATAGATTCCAACAGATTTCCTACTTTGGATGACAAGTTAACAGTCCATAGTTCTCCACTCTCCTCTTCCTTCCTTCTTGAATCATTGGAATGCATTTGTCACCTTTCAAAGTGAATACGAGAAAATACAGTGATCGACAATACAATCAATATGTGTATTGCTGCTTTCTCTGAAATTTCGGTATGAATTATATCTGGTCTGTCAGACTCATCAATCTGAATTGACTAATTATTCGGTTTCCTGAAGAAGAGCTCATGCCTGAAAGGTCGATTCTCCTGCTCCTTGGATGCTGCCTAACCTGCTGCGCTTTTCCAGCAGCACATTTTCAGCTCAGACTCATCAATCCTCAACCCAGTTATGTTTTAAACACTACCTCGTGACTGATATGAATGATTTTACTCTTTAGTTACACAAGTACCTTGGTCATTTTGTATTTCTGGTAGATGTCCATTACCTTACTCCATGAAGACAGATATAATATTACTGGTTAGTTTCTCTATCATTTCTCTGTTCTCTACAATAACTTACCACGTCCACGTATTCACTGTTCCACATTTGACATTGCTTTCATTTTCCTTTCTAATATTGACAGAGGTTTTTCGTCAACCTTTATGTTTCTTGTCAGTTTGCATTCTTGATCTCTTTTTAATTTCCTTATCAGTTTGTTCGTCCTTCTTTGTTCCAAGGAATTCACAATATCTGGCATTTTCCTGAGCCACTTTCCTTGATCTCATACAACTTTAAACTTCTTTTGTTAAACATGGTTGAGTCACATTACGCTATTTCTACTTGGCATTGGAGCACTTATGCATCCTGGAAACCTTACAGTGTTTCTATAAATAACAGACATTGCCTACCTTTCATTTAATAATTTTCAAATTCGCTGAAGCCAACTTGTTCCTCATACCTTTATGGCTTGCATGACTCTGGTATATTTATATGTAATTTAAGAAAAAAACACTGGTTCGTGTTCAGACGTCATGTAAAATTCAATGTACTGTGATCACTATTCCCAAAAGCTCCCTTACCGCAAAGTTTTCAATTCGCTCTTCTGATCATGTAACACCAATCCTAGAATTGCCTGATCTCTTGCTCAGTGATCAACATTTTATAGAGGAAACCAACTCATACACACTCATGATATCCATTTTCCCAGCATTACATTCACTTAGATTAACACAGTTGAGATGCAAATTGAATTTCTCCATCATTACTGAAGTACCCATAAACTTGAATTTCTAATTTCCTGTTGTGTAACATAACCAACATTTGTATCACAATTTTTACTATGATATATAACTCCTGTCAATGTTTGCTTCTTCTTGCTGTTTCTAAACTCCACCTTACCAGATTCTGTGGAATCTGAGTGATGTGAGCTCTGGGGGAGATTGACGGTAGATTCAGGCGCAATGTTTGGTGATGCGTATCTCAACATTGATATTATCTCACCACATCTTACCGTTCTTCTGAAGTGTCATTGTAACATTTTCACCAGATCTCCCATTTTGATGATGGAGTAGTGAAGAACAATGATCTTTCATCAATTCTGTGTATTCCCCCAGGCAGCCGAGACTGCTCAAACCTGCGTGCGAACCTTTAAGCAGTTGAGTGTCTAAAATTTAAATTTGGCCGTTCTCAGAAGCAACAAGGAAATGTAGATTTTTATTAACCACAAAATGGCTTTTAAAGTAATGATTTGACTCTGTGAACTTGTACTGCTGCTTTGCTGAATTAAGTTAAATAGAAAATAAGAGAATCCAATGGATTTTTCATAATACGAATTATAAGGCGGTGATTTGGTATTTGAAATAACCTGGAACTAGCCAACATGGGGTGGTTCTGTGCATATAACAATCTGTTTCCGAGGAAATATCACTTAATTAGGCTGTTGTCAATCATGTCACCATATTGCAGTTGATTGGACTTTTCTTGTAATTAAGGCTGCGCTGTCTCTTAAAGAAACATATAAATAATATGTAATTTTCGAATGCAATAGTGCAGTTTCGCCACGGAGTATAGAAGCTTTAACCTCTGTGTTGCTCATCAGAATTGCGTCAAGCTGCCTTACTTTAATAAACTAATAAACTTGCTTCGTACAGACCACATTCCGTTGATTCTTTTAACTGATCTCGAACCAAGGGGCCCCTCTGGATGGGTTCATACATTCAGAAGGACGGCTAAAATTTCACAGGCTGGTAAAATGCTGTTGCTGCTGTACAGGATCTTAGTGACATCACATCTGGAGTAGGGTGTACAGATTTAATCACTTCACTGAGTAAAGGATATTGGCATTAACTCAGAGTTTAATCCCTCAACTGATTTCTGTAGCAAAGGCGTTAATCATAGACACCCTACAGTATGGAAGCAGGCCTTTTGACCCACCGACTCCAAACTGATCCGCCGAAAACCATCCCAACCAAACCCACACCCCTATCAAATTTCTGTAACCCTTTATTTTCCATGACTACTGCACCTAGGTTAACATAGCCAATCCACCTAACCTGCACATCTTGGGACTGTGGGAGGAAACTGGAGCACCCGGCGGAAACCCTTGCAGACACTGGGAGAATGTGCAAATTCCAGACAGTCACCTGGGGCTGGAATTCAACCTCGGTCCCTGGTGCTGTCAGTCAGCAGTGCGAACCACTGAGCTACTCAAATGTGAGCAACACAACTTGCCTACACATTGAAACATTAGCACAGCCTCATTACTGCCCAGTAATGGATTGGAGACCTTCCACATGTGAGGTGAATGAAATAAATATTGCACTGTACAAACACAGTATGGCCGCTGGCTCGCTGAAATTTCTGTGCTTTCCCTCATCATATATTGCTTTGGGAGAAACAGATCACGGGTTGTTTTGGTCCCTGCACATTCTACCTGTGTCTGCATGGATTTCCTCCGATATCATCCCACAAACCAAAGATGTGTAGGTCAGGTGTACGGGCCATGCTAAATTGCCAGGTCAGGTGTAAATATGGAGGAATGGGTCTGGTTGGGTTACTCTTCAGAGGGTCGGTGTGGACTCGTTGTGCCGAACGTCCTGTTACCACACTATAGGGAATCTAATTAAAGTCTTTAATCGGTTAGAAAGCAGATGCAGTTTTTAATTGATTAATGTGCAAATTCCAGAATTCCTTTCAAGACACTCCCTGGAGATACCTTCAGATATTATCGATGTGAAGGAGGTGATAATGTGTTTTAGGCCTGAGGTCTTGTTTGGAGTCTGTCTGTGTATTCACCTCGAGTCAGACTGGCTTTATTTCCAAAGTAGGAGTTCAAAAAAGGCCACCTGGACTGATGTCATTTTTGTAAACAAACTAGAATGTATCCAAAAAGACAAATCTGCAAATTTAAATTCATCTCACGGATGTATACGTGTGTGTGTATCTGTGTGTGTCTATCTGTCTGTCTGTGTGTGTGCATGGGAGGGTGGTAAAGAGAGTGTGTAAGTGCGTGTCAGGGGAGAGTGGGAATGTATGTGTGTTTATGAATGTGTGTGGATGGGTGGGCGTGGGAGTGAAAAAACAATTTTAAAAAATTAGAGCGCAGGAAGAAACCGTTCAGCCCTCCAAGCCTGACCGGTTCTACTGTCTAAACTTGTCACACAATTCCCAAGTGTGTGTATCCCTCTGTTCAGATGCAGCTTAAATGAATATACCGTGCCTGCCTCTACCACTTCTGCTGGCAACGCCTTCCATGCACCACCCTCCGGTAGAGGTAGAGGCAGAGAGAGAGAGAGAGAGAGAGAGAGAGAGAGAGAGTAAGGTGGAGAATGGAATATGCATGCGTGTGTGTAAGGGTGAGGGGAGTGTGTGTCCACGTAAAGACACAGATTCACTGAGAACATGATGTGGAAACACAGGGGAAACAAAAAGACAGGGGTGAGAGACGAACTGGAGGAGTTACACTTTGGAAGGTCCACATCGCAAGAATGAAAACATTGAATAAAGACATTGCCAGATCAACTGAAGTGGGACAATAGACAATAGACAATAGGTGTAGGAGTCGGCCATTCGGCCCTTCGAGCCTGCACCGCCATTCAATATGATCATGGCTGGTCATTCCTAATCAGCATCCTCTTCCTGCCTTATCTCCATAACCCTTGATTCCACTATCTTTGAGAGCTCTATCCAACTCTTTCTTTAATGAATCCAAAGACTGGGCCTCCACTGCCCTCTGGGGCAGAGCATTCCACACAGCCACCACTCTCTGGGTGAAGAAGTTTCTCCTCATCTCTGTCCTAAATGGTCTACCCCGTATTTTTAAGCTGTGTCCTCTGGTTCGGCACTCACCCATCATTGGGAACATCTTTCCTGCTGTCAGAGTGTCCAATCCTTTCATAATCTTATATGTCTCAATCAGATCCCCTCTCAGTCTTCTAAACGCAAGGGTATACAAGCCCAGTCGCTTCAGTCTTTCAGTGTAAGGTAATCCCACCATTCCAGGAATTGACCTCGTGAACCTACGCTGCACTGCCTCAATAACCAGAATATCTTTCCTCAAATTTGGAGACCAGAACTGCACACAGTACTCCAGGTGTGGTCTCACCAGGGCCCTGTACAGCTGTAGAAGTACCTCTTTGCTTCTATACTCAATTCCTCTTGTTATGAAGGCCAGCATGCTATTAGCCTTCTTTACTATCTGCTGTACCTGCATGCTTGCCTTCATTGACTGGTGAACAAGAAGACCCAGATCTCTCTGTACTGCCCCTTTACCTAAATTGATTCCATTGAGGTAATAATCTGCCTTCCTCTTCTTGCCGCCAAAGTGGATAACCATACATTTATCCACATTACACTGCATCTGCCATGCATCTGCCCACTCACCTAACTTGTCCAGGTCACCCTGTAATCTCCTAACATCCTCATCGCATTTCATTCTATCATTACATCAAATTCTGAATCTGCGTCACAGAACCAGCCCAGACACCATAAACTGGGACAAGGGACCAGCCCAGCATGGAGAACTATGCAGACTACGCTAGAGTATTGTTCAGTTAACCAGACTATCTGCCCAGAATGGGGAATATTGCAAACCTTTGCCAATATATTGCTGCAACGCTTGCAGCTGATATCTGCCGAGCATGGAAAGGTTAGTAGCCTATACTACAAATGACAGTAAATGAGGCTCCCACAAATTAATCTCTCTTTATCTCCATGCTGCAGCTCATGGCAAGTGTGTGTGTGTGTGTGTCTGGGGCAGTGATCAATATGAAAATCATTGTTTGAGAGAGTATACATATGGAGGAAATCAGTTCAAATATGAACAACTGGTAGAGGGTTGGGTAATGTATGACACAGAATGAAGGATCGATATGATGGTGTGTTTAAGAATATTAAAGTAAAGACATTGCCATACCCAATAGCAATATAGATCAGTGCACACAGGAATGACAGATGGATAGGATTTCGGTGTAATTTCAGATCCTAGCCATGGAGAATCGACTCAGTTTTTTCTGCAGGATTGAATTTGGAAGGGTCAGCAGCATATTATTACCATCGTTAAGACTGTATTTCATAGCGCAAGGTTCAAATAACAGATCGAATGAGCCAGTGAAGTACATCCTAGAGGTGTCAGTAGTTACAATGAGGAGTTGGCAGGGTATGGTGTCAGAAATAAGTTCATGGCCAAAGCAATCACGACAGTCGAGATTTCTCTGTTTCAGCCTCAGATATTGGCCAGGAATGAGATTGAAGCAGAGGAAGGAAATGGAGTTTATAACTAGAACAGAAGACAGTGAAACCCCCACCCCCAAGCTCCCAATATATAAATAACAAAGCCAGTGATACAGTGAGTCGTGGGTGACAACAGAACCTGAGTATGTCAACATTGACACTCATGAGTTACACTGCCAGAGGCAAAGAGGGAGAAAGTGAATTATCAAGTTCACTGGCACAGTTAGTAGCGGTTTGTAAAGTGACTACCTTGATTCAAATTCTCATCAAACAACAATAACAGTAGCAGAGTCAATGAAAAGAACAGTATTACAGTCAAATATGATTTATGGAATTAATGACTGAACAGTGAGACTTACAAGGGACACCAACGAAAGCCAGGACTGGATAGTAAAAATATTGAATAATGGAAAGAGCACATTCGATCAGCAATGATATTGAACGTTGATCATAATATGCAGAAAGAAACAAAATATCCCAGTCCAATCTCCTGTCCATCCTTGGAACATTCCAGTCTATTATTCTCAGATTCTGATTCATTCTTGGAGCATTCCAGTCTAATGTTCTCAGATTCTGATCCATTGGTGTAACATTCCAGTCGAATGTTCTCAGATTCTGATCCATTGTTGTAACATTCCAGTCTAATGTTCTCAGATTCTGATCTCTCTTCCCCCTCTCTCTCTAGCTGCTGATCCCGGTTAGTGCTGGCAGTGATGTTCCCACTCATACTATGGGAGAACACCTTGAACGGAGCTCATTTATTTTTACAAGTTGGAAACCCTCCACTGGGATAATTACAATCCATGGAGACTGACATTAATCACAGTCACCAAACAAACAGGCTCAGTTAATCCTTCCTTACATCACTTTAAACATCACAATAAAATGGAACATTTTCTCGGTCTGGATGGATTGTTTGATGTTTGATGAGGAATGGACCATAATTCTTTCACTATTTTAAAAACTTTCTTCACTGTATGTGAGAGTACTGCCTGAACACTGCAGGATTGTATATGTTCAACCCAGTTTATTAAAGGATACAAAGATAAAATAACAGACTAGCTGCTTAAAAAGTCTGGTGGCGACATTTCTAGAGACCTTAAATCAAGGTAGCAATATTTCTTGCCCCTTTGACTTTAAAGCTGTTTCTGGGTTTATGTGCACGGGTGTCAAATCATTCCATAACCTTCGGACATCATTCAGTGCATTGAGGCTGCTGCTCAAAAAAAAGGAGGACGTAATTCGGTCCCCATATGCCTGTTACAGAGGGACAGGAGGAGGCCATTCAACCTCTCGAGACTGTTATACAAGGATATAAGAAGGCCAATCAGACTCTCGTGTCTGTTAGATGGACAGGAGAAGGCCATTCAGCTAATTGAGCATGTTATGCATAAAGTATTAGTTTTAAAATGCTTATGGAGGAAAGTAGTCCTGATATAAATGTTTAATATTATAGCTGAGTCAGGTCAATTTTGAACATTTGGGGCTGGCAATTTGAAAAGCTGCTTGGGAGAAGCTAGTGGCATGAAAGTGGGAAGTCTTCACAAATGAGATTGCAGAGTCTCTCGACAATATGTTCTTGTTCATGACCAGGGTAGGGCTGATAGGTGTATGGAATGTTAGATGGCCAGTGAAAATGAGGCTCTGTTATAGAAAGAGAAGGAAGCATATGATAGTAATAAATAAAAGGGATCGATTGAATCCATCAAGGAGTACAAGGTCAGTAGGCTAATACTCAAGATGGAAATCAGGAGGGTAACATGGGAAAGTGAGTATCTTCGGCAAATTGGGTAAGGGAGAATCCAAACAGATTCTACAAATACATGAATGTCAAAAGAGTAATTGGGGGAGGATATGGCCCCTTAAAGATGCCGATGTGTGAAACTACAGGAGATGGATGAGATACTGAATGAATATTTCATATTTTTATTTACTGTGGAGAAGGATATGGAACACAGAGAACTTGGGGAAATGAATAGTGATATCTTGAAAATTGTCTATATTACAGAAGATGAGGACCTAGACGTCTTAAAATGCCTTAAGGTGGATAACTCCCTCGGATTTTTTAAACGATTGTTGGATAGGTAAATGGAAGTTAGTACAATGAAGGGCATGAAGGTTAGTCTGATCTTAGAGTAGGATAAACAGCTGGCATAACATCAAGGGCTCAAGGGCCTGTACTGTGCTGTACTGTTTTATGTTCTGTGGCCTGATCACTTACCTTCCAAGTAGCATACCACCAAACACACATGCACTACCCCGGTATTTCTACATTTCCCACAGCTAATCCACCTAACTTGCACATCCATGGATACTGTGGAGCGACTTAGCAAGGCCACTGCATCTAACCTGCACATTGTTGGACTGTGTGAGTGAAGACAAGCACTGAGTGGAAACTCACACTAACACAAGGAAAATGTATAGTCCCACACAGTCACCCAAGTATGGGATCGAACCTGTGCCCTCGTTGCTATGAGCCAGCAGCGTTAATCACTGAGCCACCATGGCGCCCCAGTGACTACATTCCCCCACTTTTCCTGGAACCTTCACAACTGATAGATGATGTCGAATTCCAGTGGGGAACCTTCAACATGTCCACCTTTACCCTGACACGAGGATTGACACCCATCCAAACTGTGATGGACAGGGCCTTCAGCTGTAGCTGACCCATCTCCTGCACTTCTGCCCTCACCCTTTCCCCTCCTTCCCAGATCGCGTTGTCCATTAATACTGCAGCATGCACAATACTTGCTGTTCTAAAATAAAACAAAGAGCTGCACATGGTGTAGATCTGAAAAAAAAAACTGTTCTAATGAAGAGTCCCCAGATTTGAAATGGTAACTCTGCTTTTTTCCTCCAGATGCAACCAGACCCGCTGGGGTTTTCCAGCAATTTTTGCACATCTAATTCCCTGTTTAAAACATGCACAAAACTTCGCCTGCAGTTTTGCCTTCGATATAAAACTCCTACCTGGAGTTTTTTCTCCTTGCTTTTTCTCCTTGCAGCCGCACTGTTTCTGTGCAGCCTGAGCACAGTGCCTATGGTGAGATTAATGGTAGGTTCAGCGATATATTTCCTGAAGCCTTTCCTAATTTTACAAACATTTTACAAGAATTTTACAAAAACCGCCTCGTGATTCTCCCAGGGTGTCTACTTACGCTGGCGGAGTGGAGAAGGTCAATGATCTCCCTACGATGCTGTCCATTCCTCTCGATGGCTGAGACTGCTCTAACTCGAGGGGCAATTTCACAGCAGGTAGGCCTGGTCTGGTATCATGGCCCCCACTCCTAGTCCTGGAGGAAGGGAAGTCCGGCCTGTGACCCTCTCCACCCAGGAGGAGTTCCATGTCCATGCCCATGACCACAGTGCTGGTTTTGGAAGGGTAGTAATGTCTCCCTGCCAGCTACGCACATTGTGTAGGCAAGCTCCACATGGACTGTGCTTGTCCCAGTGCATTATGGGCATTCAAAGATAACACTGGTTCCCGGGATGCTAGGTAATTCCAGGATCTCCGATGAGTGGGGAGGTGCTCTGAGAATGGTGTCTTGTAGGAAGTGGAGGGATTCTCAACGTGATTCGCATTGCATGGGCTTGAACACCAATTAATGTAGGGAGTTTGGTGAGATCCCCTCAGCCTCACAGTGGGAATCTCGCCCCAGACTCAACTCCACTGGCACTTGCATTTTAAAAAACATTAATTATTCAGATTAATCGATAAGAGCATAAGGAATAGGAGCAGGGGCAGGACAGCTGACCCGCAAAGCCTGCTCCACCATTCAATGAAATCATAATGGATCTTTTCATAGATTCAGCTTCACTTACCCACTCTATCACCATTACCCATAATTCCTTTACTGTTTCAAAATCCACCTTTGCCTTAAAAACACTCAGCAAAATCGCCTCAAATACTTCACTTAGCGGGGAGTTCCACAGATTCAGGTGAAGATGTTCCTCCTCAACTCAGTCCGAAATCTGCTTATACTCATTTTGAGGCTATTCCCCTTAGTTCTAATTTTACCCAACAATGGAAACAACATCCCTCCTTCTATCTTCCCTATTCCCTTTCTAATTTTATGTTTCTATAAGATCCACACTCATTCTTCGAAATTCCAATGAATATAGTCGCAGTCTACTTAATCTCTCCTCAGTATTCAAGCTCTTAACTCTCGAGTCATCATAGCGAAACTCGTCTGCACCCTGTGCACTATCAAAACATTCATTCCCAAAGTAAGGAGACAAAACCTGCACACAGTACTCTTTGTGTTGCCTCACCAGCACCCTATAACGCGGCAGCATATCCTCCCTGGTTTTAAACTGCATCCCGCAGGCAATGGAGCATTATATTCCATTTACCTTCTTAATTACCTGCAAACCCACGTTATGTGAGTCCTGAACAAGGACATCCAGCTCCCTCTGCACAGCATCTTAATAACAGTCCTTTTTATCGTTATTCCTGCAAAATGGATGCCCTCACATTTACGAACGTTGTACTCCACCTGCCAGGACTTTGCCCACTCACTTAAAAATTTCTATCCCTCTGAAGACGTTCAGCTCCCTCTGCACACTTTGATCTCTCACTTATTATCTGTCATCTGCAAACTTTGTCACACTCTGAATCATCTATGCAATACCTTGGTCATTTGTTGTAAGATTGTGCTTTACAAACACACAGATGTCATACTTTATTTGGAGATCAACCCTCCCTCTCTTCAGTTATGTATAACATCCCTCAATGTAAAATCTACTGGAGGTTCAGCTCCCAGTGTTGGTCACTCTGTCACCATGTCGCTCTAATTCCATTGAATCATATCCATTCCTCAATCCCTTTTGAGAATATAGAACATACTGAGGTGTGTTCTCTCATTCAGCTTTTTAACCCATTATCCCCTGCTCCATTGTCACTTTTATTCCTCATACTGACCCAGTCAGGAAAAAGTCTGGCACTGCCATACTCACAAGATCAGGCCTGGTGGGTAATGTTCCATGAAGCACCATCACCATCACTGGGTATATCCTGTCCCACGGGCAGGGCAGACCCACCAGTGGTGGGGGCACCCTGGGATACAGTCAGGGCAGGAGTTACCCTGGAATTCCCCAACAGTGATTCTAGAACCCAGGAAACCTCATACTAACAGCTCAAAGATGGCCAAGGCAATTTGCCTGAGGATGTACATCTCCTGCCCCTCTACCCCGCCCCATGCTGATAACTTAGTTCCACTCGATGTTGAAAACAAATCAGAGGAAACACTGAGGGTGACAAGGACACAGGAAGTCCTCTGGGTGTGGGACTTCAATGTCCATCACAAAGAGTGTCGCCACATGCCCACCACTGACTGAGCAGGGTGAGACCTCACATACACAGCAGCCAGACTGAGGGAAGGAATGGGAAAGCCAACAAGAGGGAAGTAATCCCACCAAACCCCTTGTCACAGATGGATCGGTCCCTAACAGTATCTGTTGTAGCAGCCAGCACACAGTCCTGGTAGAGGGAATATCTCAGCCTCATATTGAAGATCCTGCCCACTGTGTTATGTGGCAGTCCCTCATGTGAAGTAGGACATACTTCCAAAGGAAGGACCAAGTGGAAATTGCACATCAATGAGTCACTGTGAGCTAGCAGCAGCTGTAGCATCAATGGCCTTCCCTCCATCATATAGTCAGAAGTGGGCTGTTCACAGGTGGTTCCAAAATGTTCTGCAACATTCCCATTTACACCTATACTGAAGTAGGCTATTCATCCCATCAAGAGTAGAAAACAGGAACAGAATGAGTCCATTCAGTCATTGGAGGCGTTTACTCAGCAATTGGAGCAGATCTTTTAATTTCTCATACCTGTTACACAGGAAAAGGAAGGGACCATTCAGCCTTTCAAAACTGCTACACAGGAATACCGGAGGACGGGTTACTAAGCCAGGAACAGGGATAAATCAGGGAGAAATCAGTCTCTAACAGTTTAACACAAATTATCGACTGTAGTGACACAGTGACCAGGGCTGGCATCTCAACTATTTGCGAACAATATCAACGGTTCCCAGAAATGGAACAAACGTGTTCTAACTAAATTTAAACTGACACTAAGATAGACAGGAACTGAAGTTATCAAGGGGAGGTAGAGTATCTGTCAGTTGATAAGAAATGGACAACAACTTGGTAGATTGTGTATAACGTGGGTAACTGTGAACCTATAATTATTTTTTCAGGAAGAATAAAAAGGCTGTGTATTAAATAAATGCGGAGGGATTTCAAGACCGAATGAAACACTGAGTGTTGACCCGTTCAGACACGGGAAGTGTTGCTCGACCTCCCTGATGATCTGCTCCCTGATGTTCCCAGGGACCACATTGTTCTCAGTAAACACGGGATATTTTGATGTAATTGGTTGGTGGTGGGAAGTGGATGGGAGAGGGTGTTTTGAGCCGTGTATCCAGGGGATGGCCTTTATCCGAGGGGTCATCATTTCTATCCACCTAGCGATCCGAGGACGATGGGAATGGCTGAATGAAGAGGCTGTGGCTGCTGTCATGATAGTGGGTATTCAGCAACACGATGTACTGTGCATGGGTACACTGCAACATTAATGGAGTGAAAGTCGGAGGGTTCAAATCACAAGAATTGGAAATAAAGTTATTGCCAGATCAGCTGAACTAATTGGTTATATCACATTCTCCAACCACCTATCTGAACCAATGCAGACACCATAAACCCAGATGAGACATCTATTCACCATGGAACCATGTGTAGACCATAAGACGATAAGACATAGGAGTGGAAGTAAGGCCATTCGGCCCATCGAGTCCACTCAGCCATTTAATCATGGCTGATGGGCATTTCAACTCCACTTACCCGCATTGTCCCTATAGCCCTTAATTCCTTGTGACATCAAGAATTTATCAATCTCTGCCTTGAATATATTTAGCGTCCCAGCCTCGACTGCACTCTGCGGCAATGAATTCCACAGGCCCACCACTCTCTGGCTGAAGAAATGTCTCTGCATTTCTGTTCTGAATTGACCCCATCTAATTCTAAGGCTGTGTCCACGGGTCCTAGTCACCTCGCCTAACTGAAACAATTTCCTAACGTCCACCCTTTCCAAGCCACGTATTATCTTGTGAGTTTCTATTAGATCTCCCCTTAACCTTCTAAACTCCAATGAGGATAATCAGGATCCTCATCCATTCCTCATATGTTAGACCTGCCATTCCAGGGGTCATCTGTGTGAATCCCCGCTGGACATGCTCCAGTGCCAGTATGTCCCTCCTGAGGTGAGGGGCCCAAAACTGGATACAGTACTCCAAATTGGGCCAAACCAGAGCTTTATAAAGTCGCAGTAGCACATCACTGCTTTTATATTCCAACCCTCTTGAAATAAATGACAACATTGCATTCGCCTTCTTAATCACGGACTCAACCTGCATGTTTACCTTAAGAGAATCCTCGACTAGCACTCCCAGATCCCTTTGTTCTTTGCCTTTATGAATTTGCTCATCGTTTAGAAAGTAGCCCATGCTTGTATTCTTTTTCCCAAAGTGCAAGACCTCGCATTTGCTCACATTGAATTCCATTGAATTCCTGGACCACTCTCCGAAACTGTCTAGATCCTTCTGCAGCCTCCCCACTTCCTCAATGCTACCTGCCTGTCCACCTAACTTCGTATCATCGGCAAACTTCACTAGAATGCCCCCAGTTCCTTCATCCAGATCATTAACATATAACGTGAACAGCTGCGGCCCCAACACTGATCCTTGCGGGACACCGCTTGTCACCGGCTGCCATTCCGAAAAAGAACCTCTTATCCCAACTCTGTGCCTTCTCTCAGACAGCCAATCCTCAATCCATGCCAGTAGCTCACTCGAACACCATGGGCCCTCATCTTACTCAGCATCATCCCGTGTGGCACCTTTTGGAAGTCTAGATAGACCACATCCACTGGGTTTCCCTGGTCTAACCTACTTGTCACCTTTTCAAAGAATTCTAACAGGTTTGTCAGGCATGATCTCCCCTTACTAAATCCATGTTGACTTGTTCTAATCCGACCCTATTTTTCCAAGAATTTAGAAACTTCATCCTTAACGATGAGGTTTAATGATGGATTCTCGAATTTTACCAACAACCGAGGTTAGGTTAATTGGCCTATAATTTTCCATTTTTTGGCTTGATCCTTTCTTGCACAATGGGGTTACAACAGCGGTCTTCCAATCATCCGGGACTTTCCCTGACTCCACTGACTTCTGAAAGATCTCAACCAATGCCTCTGCCAATTCCTCAGCCACCTCTCTCCGAACTCTATGATGTAGTCCATCGGGGCCAGGAGATTTGTCAATTTTAAGACCTTTTAGCTTTTCTAGCACTATCTCTTTTGTAATAGCAACCATACTCAACTCAGCTCCCTGACTCCTTTTAATTGTTGGGATATTACTCATGTCTTCCACTGTGAAGACTGACGCAAAGTACTTATTAAGTTCTCCAGCTATTTCCTTATCTCCCATCACAAGCCTTCCAGCATCAGTTAGTAGTGGCCCAATGTCTACTTTTGTCTGTCGTTTGTTTCTTATGTATTGAAAGAAACTTTTACTATCATTTCTAACATTACTGGCTAACCTACCTTCATATTTGATCCTCTCCTTCCTTATTTCTCTCTTTGTTATCCTCTGTTTGTTTTTGTAAACATCCCAATCTTCTAATTTCTCAGTGCTCTTGGCCATTTCATAGGATCTCTCTTTCTTTCATAGATTTCCTGACTTCCTTTGTCAGCCATGGCTGCCTAATCCCTCCCCCGATAATCTTTCTTTTCTTGGGGATGAACCTCTGTACAGTGTCCTCAGTTATACCCACAAACTCCTGCCATTTTTGCTCTACTGTCTTCCCTGCTAGGCTCTGCTTCCAGTCGATTTTCGTCAGTTCCTCTCTCATGCCCTCATAATTACCTTTGTTTCACTGTAACACCATTACATCCGATTTTGCCTTCTCTCTTTCAAACTGCAGACTGAACTCTATTATATTATGATCGCTGCTTCCTAAGTGTAGCCTTACTTTAAGATCTTTTATAAAGTCTGGTTCATTACATAGCACGAGGTCCCCAATAGCCTGCTCCCTTGTGGGCTCCATGACAAGCTGTTCCAAAAAGCCATCCTGTAAGCATTCCAAGAATCCACTTTCTTTGGATCCACTGGCAACATTATTTACCTGCATATTGAAGTCCCCCGTGATCACCGTAACCTTGCCTTTCTGACATGCCTTCTCTATTTCCTGGTACATGTTGCACCTCTGGTCCTGACCATTGTTAGGAGGTCTGTACATAACTCCCATTATGTTTTTTTTTGCCTTTGTGTTTCCTCATTTCCACCCACATCATCAGAGGCTATGTCATTCAATGCCATAGATTTAATTTTGTTCATAACTAACAAGGCCACATCGCCCCCTCTGCCCACCTCCCTGTCTTTTCGATAAGTTGTAAATCCTTGGATGTTTAACTGCCAGTCCTGAACCCCCTGCAACCACGTCTCTGTGATGCCTAACACATCATAATCATTCACGATGATCTGTGCCGTTAGTTCATCTACTTTGTTATGAATGCTACGAGCATTCAGGTAAAGTGCCTTAATGCTAACATTCTTATCATTAGAGATATTGGAAGTCATAAGATGTCCTAAGTTATCCTTCCTTTTTGTTGCATTCCTAATCTGCCTCAAGGTTAAATCCACCTCAACACATGCTATCCTCCTGCTTATCTTTCCACTTAACTCCATACTCCCTGTCGCTTTCACTTTCGCTTCCTCCCAACTCAGAAGTTTAAAGTCCTGCTGACCACCCTATTTATCCTCTTCACTCGAACATTGGTACCAGATCGAGGTGGAGACCGTCCCAATGGTACAGATCCCCCCCGGTTCCAAAACTGATGCCAATGCCCCATGAAATGGAATCCCTCTTTCCCACACAATCCCTTGACCACGTGTTTACTTCCCTAATCCCTATGCCAATTGACACGTGGCTCGGGCAGTAATCCTGAGATTATGACCCTTGAGGACCTGTACTTCAATTTTCTTCCTAGTGCTTGATAATCCCCAAACAGGTCCTCCATCCTAACTTTGCCTATGTTGTTAGTCCCAACGTGGGCCACAACAACTGGATCCTCCCCATCCCGCTCCAATATCCTTTCAAGCCGGTCGGAGATGTCCCACAATCGGGCAGGCAACACACCATGCGAGACTCCCGATCTGGCTTGCACATATTACTATCTGTCCCCCTAATCATAGAATCCCCTATAACAACTACTTGTATTTTTGCTCCCCCCTCTTGAATGGCCTTCTGCCCAATGGTGCCGTAGTCAGCTGGCTCATCCTGTCCAGAGCCCTTTTCCTCATCCGTATAGGGAGTAAGAATCTCATACCTGTTGGATAAGGTCAAGGGATGAGGCTCCTGCACTCCTGAACTCAGGTTCCCCCTGACTGCCTCACTTACAGTCACACTCTGATGTCCCTGACCACTAACTGAATGTGAATTACTTAATCTGCCAAGTGTGACTGCCTCCTGAAACAAAGCGTCCAGATAAATCTCCCCCTCCCGGATGTGCCGCAGTGTTTGAAGTTCAGATTGCAGATCATCAACTCTGAGCCGGAGTTCTTCCAGCAACCAACACTTGCTGCAGATGTGTTCACTGCCACTCACAATGGGATCCGCCAGCTTCCACATCATACAGCTACAGCAGATCACCTGCCCAGCCATCTCTGTTTCGTTAATTACTTTATTACTTTGCATAGGTTTGAGTTAAAATACTTTCTGATACCTCTCTGCTGTAGTCTTTTTCGGAAAACCAATTAATAGATGAACCATAAAAAGTAAATTTTTAACCATTCACCGATAAAGAAATAGAAAATCCTGTCCTTAACAAAGCAGAGTCCTATTTTTGATTAGAGGAGGAGGGGGTGGGAGACACAACACGTGTAGTGCCTCGGGTTCAGCCACTGCCCAGATATATTACTGGCAGTCCCCTGGTCGTCGCTCCCGCTCTTCCTACTTATTAAGTAGGTTAAAGGAAGACGGCGGGTGGGAGACACTACATTAGTAGAGTCTCGGGTTGAGCCGCCTTGCTGATATATATGGTCACTGCTTTCCTTCCTGCCTGCCCCTCCGGTCCACCTCACTTCATCCGCTGCTCCCGCTCCTTCTGTGAAAGCGAAAAACACCGCTGCCCGCTACCAGTAAGCAATTTTAATAAAAACTGCCTTCCCTATCTGCAGTCTTCCGAGTTCCTCCTACCTCCGCTGCTGCTCGCACTTAAAATGGTCGTTGCCGTTGAAGGGTGAAAACTTATACTCAATACTTACCTTCCCGGCTACCCCTCTGTTCCCCATCACTTCCTCCGCTGCTCCCGCTCCTTCTGTGAAAGAGAAAATCTCGGGAGCTGCGCACACCACAGCAGTGCACTGATCCATAAACCCGGTCCGGATATCTATCCAGCACGGGGAGTTATGCAGACCACAGAACTGCATTGATTTATACAACTCAGCCAGATATTCTGACCAGCAAAGGGAGTTGTGCAATGATCACTGGTGAGTTGAAGTGCAAACCAGGAGCAGTTACACTCCCAGCATATAGAGCTGTGTACATCACCCCAGTGCATTGATCTGTATACCAGGAGCAGTTACACTCCCAGCAGGTAGAGCTGTGTACACCACCCCAGTGAATTGACCTGTAACCGAGGAGCAGTTACCCTCCAAGCATCTAGGATTGTGTACACCACTCCAGTGCATTGATCTGTAAACCAGGAGCAGTTACCCTCCCAGCATGTAGGACTGTGTACCCCATCCCAGTGCATTGATCTGTAAACCAGGAGCAGTTATCCTTCCAGCATGGAGAGCTGTATAGCCCACCTCACTGCATTGATCTGTAAACTAGGAGCAGATACCCTCCCAGCATGTAGAGCTTTGTACACCACCCCAGTGCATTGATCTGTAAACCAGGAGCAGTTACTCTCCCAGCAAGTAGAGCTGTGTACACCACCCAAGTGCACTGCTCAGTGACACTGTGTTAGATCCCTGACCTGCACAAGGAAACTTGCAGCCCGTGCTGGAAGTGAGAGGATGTGCAGCTCCCATCCTTTTACAGCTCCATATCTCCACTGTGCCATGACACAGGAGCTGCTGTGGGTGTAAACATCACTGCTAGAGAGAGAGATGGCAGGGGAATCAGTTTAAATATCACCGCATGGGTGGGGTTTGGGGTATAGGCAGAGAGCGGAAGATCAAAACACGTCATGGAAGAATGTGTTCCCAGGTTTCAGAATACTGAAATGAAGACATTTTGAATACATCCTGCAACATGAGCCAGTATTCATCGAGTGTGACCGAGGGATTGTCTACACGCGGCTGAGTTCGTTCCCTGGTGCTATCTAACTCACCACATTAATTACCCATCCCACCCCATGGTGTCCCTCTCATTCAATACCAGCCCGATTATCCCATCCATCATGGCTGGAGGTACTAACCATTGCCCAGATGCCCCTGGATATTCCATGATCCCTGCCACTGGTTCCATCTTTAAAAGGCCCATGGGCACACGATTGAGCTTTCTCAGTTCGGAGCTGCCCTGTACAGTTTACCCTGAGCATGGCAGATAAGGGACAATTACACTACGGTTTCTCGACCGGGGTACGGAGGTCCTGGTGGATGGGCTAGTACAGAGGGGGACCATTCTCTTCCCAGAGAGGGCCACACCACTAGACCCACCGAGCTTGGTGTGAGCTCACCATCCATCTTGTGCCGTATCAGCGGTTTGAAGAAATACCCAGCAATCCAGGACAAGCATCAATAATCTTCCCCATTCTCTCAGGATAAGGGTCACTATGTTCTCTCTGCTCTCTCACACTCACTGTGTATCTGTTATAGCACCTACCCCCAAACAAGATTCATGCTCCAACTTTTCTCACTCTTGCATGCAGCACCTTCACCCCCCTCCCTCTATCTCTCTCCCCCCACCCCAGTATACCTCCCACAGTAATAACACTGCATGGATACAACACTGCAGACTGACTCCCACCAAACACATCACTATGCCTCCCCCCCGATACGAGATGGAGAAGTCCGGGACGCCTTGTGTGGAGACTCTGAAGCATCCACGTCCCACCGACCGAGTAAGGAGCAATGATCAGTGAAGAGCAATTATCACTTTAAACCAACTGGCAGCTCCGTTTCCCCCAGGCACAACTTAGAAGCCGTGGCCCTGATGCCATCTCCCTTTTGTGTCGACCTGGTACAAATTGAATCCCCACGGTCTCAGTGGACAGGAGGGTGAACCGACAACACATTGTCACCACCACCTCCCAGGAAGGGAGCACGGAGACTCCCTCCTACATCTCCTCCTCTAAACAGCTCAAATATTGAAACTAATCTGTGATATTTACTGCTCTCCCCACTTGTCCTAACATTTTCAATACTGTGCTCATATACTCTGGTCCTGCACCCCTTTTATAATGGTACAGCCTATTTTATATTGGCTTCCATTGTCCTTCCTACCAAAGTACATTACCTCACACTGGTCTGCATTGATCTTTATCTCCCATACACTTGAACACTACACCAACTTGTCTTTTAAATTGCGTAACAATACCCACTTTCACCACTTGCGTAACAATACCCACTTTCCACTGGAAGTTCATTCCACACACAAACCATCCTCTATGTATAAAAGTTGCCTTTCATGTCTTTATGAACTATTTCTCTTCTCATCTTAAAATATCCCCCTAGTCTTCAATACACTACCCTCGGGAAAAGAGAACGGCCAGTCACCTTATCTCGACCTCTCATGATTTTATAAGCTTCTATCACTCCTCAAGCTTACCTGTCCAGTGAAAAAGTCCCAGCCTAACCAGTCTACTCTTATAACTCAACCCCTCCGTTCCTGGCACCATCCTGGTAAATTTCTTCTGAACCCTCTACAGCTCAATCATGTCCTTCCTACAACAGGGCGACAAGAACTGGACACAGTATTCCAGAAGAGCACCATTATTTAAGAAAGGTGGGAGGGACAAGCCAGGGAACTAGAGACCGGTGAGTCTGAAGTCAGTGATGAGCAAGTTGTTGGAGGGAATCCTGAAGGACAGGATTTACATGTATTTGGAAAGGCAAGGACTGGTTAGGGATAGTCAACATGGCTTTGTGTGTGGGAAATCATGTTTCACGAACATATTTGAGTTTATTGAAGAAGTAACAAAGAAGATTGATGAGGGCAGAGTGATGGATGTGATCTGTATGGACCTCAATAAGGTTCCGCATGGTTAGCAAGGTTAGAACTGATGGAATACGAGAACTAACCATTTGGATATAGAACTGGCTCAAAGGTAGAAAAAAGAGGGTGGTGGTGGGGGGTTGCTTTTCAGGCGGGAAGTCTGTGACCAGTGGAGTGCCACAAGGATCGGTGCTAGGTCCACTACTTTTCGGCATTTATATCAATAATTTCGATATGAACATAGGAGGCATTGTTTGTACGTTCTCAATTGTCGATGTCACAACGGACAATCTACACAAACTACAGCTGGTTTATCAAAGATCATTTCCCTTTCCTGAATCTCGTGCGAATGCACTAAATCATATCATTGTTCTCCAACTGTCGAGTCGTTACATTCCTTATCAAAGATTACAGCGTTTTTCTCGCATCTGACATCAAGCTATGTAGTTTTCTGTTTTCGCTCTTCGTCCTGTTTTAAATATTTAGGTTTACAACAGTTGCTTTCCAGTCTGCAGCATCCTTTCCAGAATCATCCCAGCTTTGAAGAATAATCAATAATTCTTTCACCAGCTCTGTTGCCATCTCCTCAATACTTGGGGATGTAGCTCATCAGATGTAGAACCTTACCAACCTTCAATTCAATAAGATTTTCAAGGATATATTTTTTGTTAATTCTAATTTCCTGCAGTCCCGCTTTTACACCAGTCACTCCGTTTCCTAGTTTGTTTCTGTACGTTCCCCTGTGGAGATGGAACCAATGCATTTCTCTCAGCGGGCTTCTGTCAGCCAGTGACACATCAGAGGATTGCACTCTGGACATGATGAATATGTCAACCTTCCTGCATGGAAAGTTCCAGAATTGAAACCGCTCACTTCGTGGTGAGTGTCAGTACAGTCCTGTCCCTGGTGTGAGACTTCAGGTTATACTGAAGGAGGGGACACAGATCAGTGACCACCTCATTTTATTTTTTAAACGGACTGATTTCACACATTACACTTGGAATTGGTCCATTTTAGACAAATTTTCCCGGAATTCCAAAGGAAGATAGTGCTGTGGTCTGCTCCTCCCTGTTGACAGAGCTTCCCTTTTGTGGGCACTCAGCTCCATTTTTCTTTACCTTGGACCCAGACACTTTGTAAATGCAGTGTCCAAAGTGAGGTCACAGACCCTCGGGTCTCCCTGAATGAACCCAGGAGCTGACAATACAAACCCGAGGAAAACATCCACAGAAACTCCACTGAGTTTCCAATGACTGGAGCAAGTCAATTCCCCACATACATGGTACACCCATTCAGTGTTGAAAATGTCTCCATCTCCTCAGTATTTCTTCCTGTCTGAGAAAACCATTGCATCTCTGTACACTCCCACAGTAACTGTTCCGCTCTCCAAAGATGCAGTTGACAATGGAACATTGCATTTCTCTGTATATCGTCAACTGTCTGGGCAGCACCTGTATTTCCGATGGAATTCATCACCAAACTCAGAGAAGAGAGATAGAGTGAGCGGGGCTTATACAATTAATAGTAAGGTCCTCGGGAGTTTTGCTGAACAAAGAGACCTTGGAGTACAGGTTCATAGCCCCTTGATAGTGGAGTCACAGGTAGATGGGATAGTGAAAAAGGCGTTTAGTATGCTTTCCTTTATCGGTCAAAGTATTGAGTACAGGATTTGGGAGGTGATGTTGCGGCTGTACAGGACATTCGTTTGCCGACTGTTGGAATATTGCGTGCAATTCTGGTCTCTTTCCGATCGGAAAGATGTCGTGAATCTTGAAAGGGTTCAGAAAAGATTTACAAGGATGTTGCCAGGGTTGGAGGATTTGAGCTGTAGGAAGAGGCTAAACAGGCTGGGGGTGTTTTCCCTGGAGTGTCGGAGGCTGAGGGGTGACCCTATAGAAGTTTACAAAAATCTGATGGGCATGGATAAGGTAAATAGACAAAGTCTTTTCCCTGTGTTCGTGGCGGCCAGAACTAGAGGGCATAGGTTTAGGGTGAGAAGGGAAAAGATATAAAAGAGACCTACGTGGGCAACTTTTTCACGCAGAGGATGGTATGTGTATGGGATGAGCTGTCAGAGGAAGTGGTGGAGGCTGGTACAATTGCAACATTTAAGAAACATTTGGATGGGTATATGAATAGGAATGGTTTGAAGGGATATGGGCCAGGTGGGACTAGATTAGGTTGGGATATCTGGTCGGCATGGACAGGATGGACCGAAGGGTCTGTTTCAATGCTGTACATCTCTCGGACTCTATGACCTAATGAGCTAATGAGGATTGATCTACCTTTATGTGTTTTAAGATTCCAGCGCTGTCTCTTATCTGTTGAGGATTCTTTCCAAGACATTACTATTTATTTCCCCAAATTCCTGAGCTTCCATGTCTTTCTCCACAAGAGTTTTTTTTGTTTAAGATCTCACCTAGCTCCTCTGTTTCCACACATCAGTGACCTTATTGAAATGTAAGGGATCTTATCCTCGAACAAGTTACTCCTCAGCCCTTACTGAGACTTACGTAAAAGCTTCTGAAAATGCAAATATAACATATCCGTCGTACCTCCTACAACCTTATCTATTCTGCCATTTACTCACTCCAACAAATAAAATACAACAGGTTCAAAAACACATTCTCTTTTATAAAATGTGCTTTTAAGGCTCCAGTTATTGTTATTGATGTATCCTTTCTAATACATTACAGCACACTCCCGACTTACTGTTAGGCTAATACTATTTGGTTTCAGACTCACAGCAGAAAGGGTTGTGGGAGTTGTTGTTTATCAATCTGAAAAAGGTAGCTTACAGGGTCAGCAGGTAATAGAGAAGGCAAATCAAATGCTGTCATTTATTGAAAAGAGAATGGTGTCTAAATATAGGGAGGACTTGCTAAAACCATACAAGACATGAGTCAGATCACACCTAGAAAATTATGAACAGTGTGAATGCCCGAAAGGAAAGATATTGTCGTATTGAAGGCAGGCCAGAGAAGGGTCACTCGGCTGATCCTGGCAATGGATGGATTTCCTAATGAAAAGACATGGAATAGATTGAGATTGAATCCACTAAAGTTTAGAGTAATGAGAGGGAACTGGAATGTAACTTGTAAAATTCTGAAGGACTTTGGTCAGTTAGATGCTGGGAAGTCAGAAAATAGAACAACACATCACAGAAATAGGCCCTTCGGCACACCATGATGCTATTTTCATAACGTCTGCCTGCACATGTTCCATATCCGTCTATTCTCTGCCTGTTCATGTTTCTATCGAAATGCCACTTCAAAACTTTGCTCACATTTCTGCTTCGAGGACTTCCCTCGGAAACCTCCACTCTCCGTACAACAAAAATGCCTTTCACATCTCATTTAAACTTTTTGTTTCTCATCTTAAAACTATGCACTATAGAATTTGAAACTTACATGCTGGAAAATTGATTCTGACTATCTAAAGTATCTATCCCTGTCCTGATGTTATATTCCTGTACCTGGTCGCCTGTCAACCTCTGATACTCTCACAAAGCAATCCAACTTTGTTTAATTTGCTCTTATAGTTAAGACACCCTTAAAGTACCTAACATAGGCAACGTGCTATTAAACCCCGTTTGCAACCTCTCCAGAGCCTCCACATTCTTCCTATTGTGTGGAGGTGAGAACTGCACATAGTACTCCAAATGTGGCCAAGCAACGGTTTTATAGAATCACAATATCAAATGCAAGATACCATACTCAACGTTGTGACCGATGAAGGCCTGTGTTCCATTTGCTTTCTTTCCCATCTGAAACACTTCTGTTGCCATTTTCATGCATTTACTGGCTTGGACCAAGAGCCTTCTCTACATTAATGTCCCCCAGTACCGAACTTTCTTCTTGACTTTGACATGACCTCACACTTGTCCAGATTAAACTCAATTTGCCATTTCTCTGCACATCTTTCCAACTAATCAATAACCTCCGGCAACCTTGGATCTCCTTGCTCATTCATCCCAACTCCACCAATTTTCATGTCATCTGCAATAATTATCTTTGTCACATCCTTTCGTTTCAGTTGTGTGAGACTCTGTAACCAGGGGGCAGAAAATCCCAGCAAGGGCTCACCTATTTTAAGCTGGAGATGAGGAGGAACGTCTTCACTTAGAGAGCAGTGAGTCTGTGGGAATTCCTGACTGCAGGGGGCTGTCGAGGCTGGGTCATAAAGAATAGTTACAGCAGAGATGGTGAGGTTTTAATGAATCAGGGAAACAACGGTTTTGTGGAGAAGGAAGGAAAGTAGAGTTAAAGATCATCAGGTCAATCATGATCTGATTGAAGGGCAGAGTATCCTCAATGGGCCAAATGGCCTAATTCCGCTCCTACATCTCATGGTCTGAACTCAAACTCAATATGGTTTGCATAACATTATGGCTCTTGGCTCACAAAATTCCTTTGTCATGGGATTATTAGGTACAGCATTAGACACAGCATTAGATCTACAATACACCCTTTTTTTGATGGCTCCTTGATATAATGTGATAGAAAGCCATCACACAGTCCATCCATTACATCCCTGATATTCATTAGTTATCCAGTCGGGATGGAGACCGCCGTCACACACAGTTACTGTACTGCCCTTGCTACATGTACATTCAGTGTCCTGACTGTAACCATATTGACATCACCATACTGGTTCATATAAAAGAATTCCTGCTAATGGTTGCTGCTGCTTGCTTATTCTCAGCTCCACCCAAATGGACTCAAAATCTTGATCTTCATTTCCACGTGGTTATCTCATTAATGCATTAGCCTCGTTCTTCCTTCACAACTTGTTGTCTTTTTGCCTAGCCTGCCTCGATCCCAACAACCATTCAATATTCACATCCCAGCGATCGTCATTCTGCAGCTATCTCTCTGGAATGACATTTCCATCATATCTGTACATGACATTCCATCTGTATTATGGCGAGTGCAGGGAGTCATTCCTCAGTATGGGGGATTGAACGGATGGATATAGGTTACAGAGTTAGGGAGGCTAACATGGGCTCGAGGATGTTAAAGTTAAACAGAGCTACATCTGGTCAAGAATGTCAGTGGGACAAAGGGGTTTGGGAATTGGACGAATTTATAGAGATAGAGGGAGCTGGATTAGATTCTGGAGATAGGGATAGGGATGGATGTCGAGAAAGGCAGGCAGACTGAGAGGCACAGACAGTGGGTGTTTCAGGGAGAAGAGTATTGTGTAGACTAACAGAGATATGGAAGGTTGTAGCGACTGAAGACGTTTAAAGATATAAGAAGGTTCTAGGTTCTGGAGACTACATAGATAGAAATGCAATGTAGAATGCCAGGTTTGCTGGGTTGGAGACAACTACACAAATGGGGAGGGTTGTACAAACTGAACGTGGTTCCTGTGGTCAGGAGTGCTGGGGCGGGGGGGAGGATGAGGGTGAAATTTAAATAGATTAACATTGAAGAATTGGAGAAGGATAATGAGATTACAGATGAATGTAGAGATTGGTTGAGCTGGCATTCATAGTGGTCTTTTCGGAACAGAAGATTCACAAACATTGGGGTTGACGCTAAGATCGGGGTTTTGCCAGGGACATCAAGAGGTTACCCAGTAAGGGAAGATTAAAGGGGCTCCATATATTGGGGGTGTTGTCAGGACTGGAAGAGGTTACACAGAAAGAGTGGGCTTCAGGACTGTAGATGTTTATGTAGATAGTGGAGGAGTTGGAGCAGTTTACAGAGACGTAAGTTTTTTTAGGACAATACTAAGACGCATAGGCTTTGATAATGCAAGAATGGGAAGCGTAATGGGACTGGAGGACGGAAGAAAGTACGGACAGTTGTGGTGTTTGCAGATGTTAACGGATTATAGAGATTTGCAGGTTAGAGAGAGTGTGGGTTTCAGATTCTGACATTGTAGGAACTGGAGTAACCTTGGCAAATGGGGCGTTGACAGTTATAGAAGTGCTGAAGGGACTGGAAGTGGTAAAAGATGAAGGGAGGGTTGTGAAAGCAGTTAGTGGTCAGAGATAGGGAGGCTGCAGTGTTTGCAGGGGATCATACAGACAGACGAATTTATAAGAGTAGGGGAAAGTAACAGAAATAGAGAAAGTGCAGTGCCCGAAGAGGGTTCATCAACCAGGTGGTTTCAAGAGGCAGGACAATGTTACAAAGACAGGGACAGTTGTAGGAATTGGAGGAGCATACAAAGATAGGGAGGGCTTCCAAACCTGTAGGATAGTATGTTACAGAGATGGGGAGAGTTTCTCAACTAAAGGGAATTCGAGAGATCAGGTTGATTTGAGGTTATTGGAGCAGCTTTGACTATATAGTTTCTACAGAGAAAGGGAGAGATGTGGAGACTGGAACAGGTGACATCGATAGGGAGGGTTTTAAGAATAAGGAGGACTTTTCAGAGAAACGGAGGGATGTAGGGATGGGACATGTTGAGAGTCACAGTGACAATTACGGCAGCTCATGAAGGTAACGGAAAAAAATAGTGTAGTCACATGGGGAGTATGTAAAAGGTATAAAGATTTGTAAAGACTGAAGGAGATTAGATGCATAGGGAGGGTAGTAGGGAACTTCAGAGTTTACACAGATTGAGTCGGTTTTAGAGACGAAGGGTTTATCATCATTAGGATTGTAGAGACTAAATTCCAATGATAGGGACAGTAGAACATGATGGTATCCACAGACATGGGGGATGTTAACAGGTGGAGGGGGTTCCTAAGGTCAGGATTTCCTTGAGAGATTTCACAGATAGTGAGATTCTCAGGTAGGAGCCTGACATAGTTACAAAGACAGGGAGGTATTTCAGGTCTGGAAGGGATTTCACAGATCAGGACAGTTCAATGAACTGAAGAATTTTTTCACAGATAAGGAAGGGTTGGAGGAGCTGGAGGAGTTTACCCAGATAGGGACTGATGGAGAGGTTAAAGGCGAATACATTGACATGGAGGGTATTATTGGTAGGGGGAGCTTACAGGGATAGACCGGAGTGTCGGGGATTAAAGGGATGAAGGAATTTATTATCTACTGGAGAAGTTTAGGGAAAAGGGTGTTAGGGATTGGAAAATCTGACAGAGAGAGAGAGAGAGCATTTTGTGGACTACAGGAGATTCCAAACAGAGGAAGGATCATCGGGACTGGAGGATATTACAAAGATCACTAATACAGCATGGGCCAGGATTGATGCCTGGGATCCACTGTGCTGTCTCAGGGAGCATCAGTACAGCAGAGGTGAAAGCAGGACCCTCACAAGATGGTGGGAATGAAGCCTAGAATGTAGCTGTTCCTTGCCCACCACTATATCTGTGTCCTGTCTCCCAGGCCTGAATACAGAACGCCACTAACACCTCCCTGTGCTGTTTACTGTGAGTGATCTTACCCCGGCTGCAGGATTTACTGAAGGCTCCAGATCTTCCTCTTCTCCTCTTTCGAGCTGACCAAGCATCTTCAATGAGGTGATGGGTGAGACAGGAGTCAGGAATATCCTTATTACCTGCATGGACAGAATGGGAAATTAGACTTGATGCAGTGAGGATAACTCATGTAGAGTAGCACTGAGTCCAGCAGACATCTCGAAGATCCCAGCCTCCATCCATGGCCTGTGCTGAGGCGTCTCTCTGGAGTGGATAATTCTGTTCGCTCAGGATCAAGAGTAGCTGCAAGAGTGAGAGGTGCTGACAGAGGCAACAATTAGACACACACAGTGAGGGCTACCACATGGAGAGAGACTGAGTGATACCACCAGAGTGCTAGAAGGTATCAGGATCAAACCATGTTGTCAGAAGAAGTGGGTCTGATGCAGGGGGCACTGCTACCAGTACTCATGGAGGAGTCAGCTATTTTATTGAGATTGTACAGTGCTGGGTCCAGTGCCCTGGTCAATCATGTGACCATGGTCATGTAGAGTGGTTTGAACTGACAGAGATGAGGAGGGACAGGTCTCAGCTGAAAGGAAATTCCCAATTCCATAGAGAAAGTTTAAAATTTGAAACATGGGACTGTGGCTGAGGATGAACAGAAAGAAACAGGAAGGAACTGAGTTTAACTAAAATTGTACATCAGCAAATAGGTTTGCATCAGGAAATTGTGATTAAATAAAGTAAATTACTGTTTATTATTTTGAATGTATGAAGCATTTGCAATAAGGAATATGTACGTGTGACTGTGATTTCTATCTAATCGCCATCAGGGAGACGTGGTCACAGAGTGAACAAAAAGGTGGTGCATTAATATTCACAGCTACACAACATTGTGGAAAGTCAGGCAGAGTGGGAAGCAGGATGTGGAACTCTCATCGTTAGGGATCACAATTGGGAGTAGCAAGGAAATATATGGCCTTAGATTATCAATCATTAGGAGACTAAATTCTGGGTAAAAAGGGTCAGAACACAGAATTGGAAGGGCAGTGTTAAAGCCCCTTTACAGCATTATGTTGTGAGACACTACATTAACAGGTAATTATTGGAATTTGTAACAAAGGCACTGGGATAATTGTGAGGGATTCAAACTTCCTATCTCATCATCTGATTGGCCGTGGGTCACAGACGAGGCTGACTCTCTTCCACTCTCAGGGGAAGTCTGTAGGTGGCTGTACAGACCGATGTGGCCTGCCACAGACTCTGTTACACTTGGGGCAGAAGGTGGCCGTGGGAAGTGGGGTGGGTGGGGCGTTGGTGTGGCAGCGTGCTCCTTGTGCTGTTTTCTCCTGGATTCCCCTTCTTCCCCACAGCAAGTCTCGAGTTGCTTGACCCCTTCCCAATGCTCCTCCCCACTTTGGACATTCCTCGCCCAGTGATTCCCAGGATTTACCAGATTTGATTAAGAGATGCTTAAAAGACAGAAAAACCTAACAATTCTGAAGAAGCCAATGCTTTAGAAACTTGGAAGTATTTGTTTAAGAGATTACTAGGAGTCTACTAGCAGGAGGAGTGCACCAGGAAGGGGAAATACTCTCAGAGTTTATTGAGATGATGGAACAGGGAGACCTGAAGGTGCCGGAGGCACTGAGAGTGTACCAGGAAGGGGTAATGGCCTCAACAATGTTACAAAGGAAGTACGAATTCAGAGCCAGTGGGTCCCGTGAAGAGTGAATGGCAAAGGCAGCAAGTCCAGCAAATACTGGTCAAGTGATACTGTGAGTTTGATAAAGAAAATACAGTGCAATATAAACACGTGAAGCCCTTCAAAATTATAGAGTGCAACGGGGTTCTTCAAAATGAGGGGCAAACAATTGCCATTAAGGAAAAGACACAAGGTATGTTATCAGCATCGTTAGAATAAGAGGATTCCAAGCTAAAGAGTGGGGCTTGTTAGAAACCAAAGGGACAATCTGCGCATGGAGCCAAGCCGAGGTCTTCAATGAATACTTCCCTACTGTATTCAAACAGGAGAAAGACATTGTAGCTGGAGATTTCAGTTGGGACAATGACGTTTTGGAAGGTCAATAAGGAGATATTAAATGTTTCCACCGGCATAAATGTGAGGAAATCCCCAATGCCCAATGAACTCCATCCCAGGCTGCTATGAGAGGTAAGGAGGAGATTGCTAGAGCCCTGGTGGAATTATTTATTACTTTGCTGGCCACAGGTGAAGTGCTGAATGACTGGAAGATCGCTAATGTGGTTCCTTTGTTCAATAAGGACAGCACGGATAGGCCAGGTAATTACAGAACAGATAGTTTGACAAACAAGAACCTATTGATCTTTTTTGAATATACTCAATGATCTCGTTTCCACAGCCTTCTGTGTCAATGAATTGCACAGATTCACCACTCTCTGGGTGAAGAAGTTTCTCCTTATCTCGATTCTAAACATGCTTCCATTTACTCTTCACTGGTGCCTTTTGGAGCTTAATCTCTCCTCCCAGTGAAATCATCTTCCAAAGGTCCACTCTACCACGGGAATTTACCGCCACTATACTAACTGCTGTAATGTTGAGGAAGCTGTGGATGTGCTGTACTCCACCACTAACACTCTGGAGATCGAACACTCCGAGGCCCTGTTCATTGTAACTTTCAACTTCAATCAAGTCAATCTGAGGAAGGTGTTGATCAATTACCACCAGGACATTACCTGCCCACCAGTGGCCCGCACGTTTTAGACCACTGCTACACCACTGTGAAAGATGCCGACAACTCCATCCCTCACCGTCATTTCGGGAACTCGGGGATACAATGCCGTGTTTCTTCTCCCACTTTACAGGAAGAAGCTCAAGCAGGAGACCGCCCCCTTCGCGGATATACGTCCAGTGCTGGTCGGAGAAGGCAGAGGATCAACTCCGGTGCTGTCTAAAATCGGCTGATTGGGCTGTGTTCAAACAGGCCACAGGTACCTTGGACGAGTACGCCACCACCATCACAATCTTTAGCAGCAAGGTGTGTAGAGGACTGCATACCGAGGAAGTCAGTCCAGCTGAGCTCCAGCAGGAAACTCTGGATGAATCAGGACATACAGAACCTGGTAAAAACCAGGCATGAGGCCTTCAGATCAGAAGACCCACTCAAGTATAAGGAATCCAAGTATGACATTCGCACAGCATTATGACAGCCAAGGGCCAATACCGGTCTAAACTAGAGATCCAGACAGACACCCGGCAACTATGGCTACGACTGAATGTCATCATAGGTTCTAAAAAGAGACACTGAAACATAGCAGATGATGACACCTCCCTTCCAGATTTTCTCAGTGCCTATGCTCGTTTTGAGTACAATTTCAGTGGAGAGGTAACACCTATTCCGACAAGTCCTGACGAACCTATCCCAACAGTCACTCCATCAGTGGTCAGATCGGTTTTCCTTCGTGTGAATCCAGGGAAAACGATGGGACCTAAAGGAGAACCACACTGTGCACTCAGAGCATGTGCAGATCCACTAGCAGAGCTTTTCTCAGACATCTTCAACCTTTCTCTGCAGCAGGCCACTGTCTCTGCTTGTTTCAAGAGGGCCAATATCATCCCTGTGTCTCAATGACTACCGTCCAGTGGCCCTAACTTTGGTGGTCATGAAGTGCTTTAATCATGGTATTAATCAACTCCAGCCTCCCCACTACACTTGACCCACTCCAATTTGCCTGTCGGACCAACAGATCCACATCAGGTGCCATGTCACCTGCCCTTCACTGCTCCCGAGAATACCTTGACACAAACTACAACAACATAAGAATCCTACTCTTTGACTACATTTCAGTATTCGTCACTATTATCCCCTCGTGATTGATTACTAAACATAGTGATCCGAGACTAAGCCGCACTCTCTGCAACTGGATCCCCAGTTTCCTGACCCACAGGCCTCAATCAATGAAGATTGGGGACAATACTTCAGCCTCACTAAAACTCAATAGTGGAGACCCCCAGGGGTGCATACTCAGCCCCTAGTGTACTCACTGTATACCATGATTGCATCTGAAAATACCAGACTAATGTAAGTTACAAGTTCGCTGATGACACCACCATAGTTGGTCGAATCTCAGATGGCAACGAGACAGACTACATGCAGGAGGTGGAAGATGTGGATAAATGTTTCACTCAGAACAACCTAGCTCTTAATGCCAGCAAAACCAAGGAACTTACTCATCGTTGACATCGTCCCCATCGGGTTGGGACATGTTATTCATGTCCCCACCCCCCCCCCCCCCCCCCCCCCCCCCCCACACACACATTAACAGCACAGAGGTGGACTGAGTGGAGAGTGTCAAGCTCTTGGGAGTGGTCATCCACAACACGCTTTCTTGGACTCTTCATGTGTACACACTGTTTTCAAAGGCCCAAAAACGTTTCCTCTTCCTCAGGCAGCTGAAGTAATTTGACATGACGGTGAATAAACCTTGCCTACTTTTGCAGGTGTGCCATCGAGCGCATTCTGTCTGGATGTATCACTACCTGGTATGGCAAAAGTACCATTCAAGATTGGAGACTGTTACAGAGAGTGGTGAACTCAGCCCAGACTATCAAAAAGGTCAACCTCACATCTGCAGAATCCATCTACCAGCCCGCTGTTAAGGAAAGGCCGTCAGAATTCTCAAAGATCCATCCCACCCTCGCAATGTTTTTTCTACAATCTCTTCCATTGGCGATAAGGTACAGAAGCCTAAACACATGCACCAGCTGGTTTCGTAACAGTTTCTACCCTACTGTAGCTCGGATACTGAATGGACTCACAACTGTAAACATTCGGCTGTACCTATGTTTTTGTTTTTGTCACTGTTTACCTATTATTTACTATCTATGATACTTAACTCTTTGACCTGTCTGTATTGCTCGCAAGACAAAGCTTTTCATTGTGCATCGGTACCCGGGACATTACATTCCATTCAATTCAATTCACTCTGTCCAGGCTGTGCAATTACATCCCTCCTTATCCTGCTAAACTCCATCACGCATAGATAGAGTCTTCAAACGTCTGTTTAAAGTCTCAGAAATATATCCCTGCCTTAATGTTCCAGTGTCCTCTAGATGAAGAGAACATTGTATTGTCCTTCCTAATTACTGATACAATCTGCAAGCTTACCTTAAGGGAATCCTGGACTGGACTCCCTTTGTACTCAGATTTCTGAATTTTCTCCCCATTTAGAAAATAACTCACACCTCTATTTAACCAAGCAAAGTGCATTACCTCACAATTTAGCGCATTGTATTCCACCTGCTACATCGTTGCACACTCTCCTAACTTGTATAAATCTTTCTGTAGCCTTCCTGCCTCCTTAGTTCTACCTGCCCATCCTATTAGCTTTTTTATCATCTGCAAATGTTTCCATATTGCCCTCAGTTCATTCATCCAGATCATTTATGTCTAAGGTGAAACGCTATTGTCCCAACAATGACGCTTGTGAACCACCACTGGTCAACAGCTTCCATCCTGAAAAGGACTCTTTAATCTCTATGCTCTGCCTCCTGCCAGACAGCCAAATTTCTATCCATGCTGGGACCTGGCCTCAAACACCATCGGCCCTTAGCTTACTCAGCAGCTTACTATGAGGTACCTTGTCAAAGGCTTTATGGATGTCCAGATAAAAAACATCCACTGGTTCTCCTTGATCTGACTTGCCCATTAACTTCTCAAAGAATTCTAACAGATTTGTCAGGTATAACCTCCCTTGATGAAACCATTCTGACTTTGTCCTATTTTTCCAAGTATTCAGAAATCTCCTCCTTCTGCAATTCCTTCCTGGAGGGCTGTCAAGGCTGGGTCATTGAGTGTATTTACATGTGAGATGGTCAGATTTAATCAATCAGGGAAACAAGGGTCACGTGGAAAAGGCAGGAAAGTAGAGGTGAGGATTATTGGATCAGTCATGGTCGCATTAAACGGTGGAACATACTCGATGGGTCAAATGGCCGAATTCCAGTTGCACATTGCATGGTCTTCACTAAATCAGATTCAAATCAATAAAAGATGGAACAATATTATGTTTATGGAAAGAAAGAAATCCTTGGTCCAATCAGAAATATCTGTGACTCAAATTATAACACGTTTCAGGATCCACAACCCATTTTCAGTCCCATTCTTCAGGTTCTATGAATGCCTCTACCTCTAACCTCCTGCACGATCCATGTCCCTTCCTACATTTCTACCATCCTCCAGATTCGGCAGGCCTTCTGACCCCCGCAATATGGCCTAGCCTCGACAACTCTTCCTTCCTCTGCAATGTTCCCCAGAACGGCACTGGAGGCACAGGGGTTCAGAGATAGGGAGGGCTATCAGGACTGGAGGAGTTTGCAGACATTAGGAGGGTTGCAGTGCAAAAAGGAGGCTGCATAATTGTGAGGGTTCATGGTAATGAAGGTGTTTGAGCAGGGAGGGAGGGAGGATTGTGGTGACATGCGAGGTTTCACTGTTTGGGTGTTTTGTTTGGACTGCCAGAGGTTACTGAGTTGGGGAGGGTTTATGCACTGACAGAGTTTACATAAATATGGTGGGGTTGCAATGACAGGAAGAGGATTCTAAAATCTGGAGAGTATGGGGTCTGAAAGAGGTTTCACAAATATGAAGAGTTGTCAGGAGTAGAGGAGTTTACGGAGACTGTAATTGTCTGATCAGGAGCAGACGACCCAGGTTGGGAGGGATATGTGGACTGGAAGTGCTTTCACAGGGAGGGAGGACCTTGGAGCCACAGGATTTTACAGAAATGTGGAGAGCTGTTGGGATGATGCAGCAGTTTACAGGGATAAGAATGTTTGTAGGACAGGCCTGGATAACACAGTGTTTTAGGGAGCTGAGCTGATTACAGAGATAAAGATGTTTGTATCGACTGCAAGAACAAACAAATATGCAGGGTTACTGTGACTGAAAGTGTTTCTATATGTAGGAAGGCTTAGGTTCTGGGGGTTATTTAGACATGGAGGCTGTGGAATCTGGATTTTGTTTTCAGATATTGGGGTAGCAATTTTGTTTGGAGACAGTTTCACAGATAAGGGAGCATGGCACAAACAGGAGGAAGTTCCTGCGGTAGGGAGGGTTAGAGGGAAGTTTACACAGATAGGGCTGTAAGAGCTGGAGAAGATTATGGAGTTGGGAAGATGTTGGAGAGACTGGAGGAGCTTACATTGACAGGGGTTGAAAACAATTGGAAGGGTGTTAAATAGATAGTGGGTCTGCTAGGAACTGGTTCGGGAGAGGCACAGGCATTGGAGTGGGTTGTACAGATCGGGAATGCTGCAAGGACCTGAAGGATTACATAGATAGGGATGGTGGCAGGGTCTCCACGGATTGATAGTGTTTTAGGGACTGGAAGAGATTAGCTTGATCGGGAGGACTGGAAGATCTACAGGGGCTTATGGAGATTTGAACAGTTAGAGCAGTTTAAAGAGGGAAGTTTCTCAAACAGGAGTAGGTTACAGATAGTGAGGGTTGTGTGGCCGTGGTAAGTTAAAGAGAGTGGATTTTTTGGGTCTGGAAGAGGTGAGGTTCCAGAACATGGTAAGATCAATAAGGAGGAGGTATTAAATGTTTTCACAGGCATAAAAGTGGAGAAATCCCCAGTGTCCAATGAAATGTATTCCAGACTGCTATGGGAGGTAAGGGAGGAGATTGCTGGGTCCCTGGTGGATATATATCTAATACTTTGCTAGCCACAGGTGAAGTGCTGAATGACTGGAGGATCGCTCATGTGGTTCCTTTGTTCAAGAAGGGCAGCACGGATAGGCCAGGTAATTACAGAGCAGGTAGTCTGGCAGCAGTGGGAGGGAAATTATTGGAAATAATTCTGAGGATGAATCAATTGCAAAGGCAAGGATCAACGTGGCTGAGTCATCACCGATTTGACAGAGGAATATACTGTCTGAGGAATTCAATTCAGTTTTTTGAAATTGTGTTTAAAATATTGATGAGGGCAGTGCTGATGATGTTGTTTACATGGACTTGAATAAGGCCTTTGACAAGTTCCCTCATGGAAGGCTGGTCCAAAAGGAAATAGCCATTGGGATCCAAGGCAAGTTGGCAATTTGGATACAAAATTAGTGGATAGACATCTTCGTGTTTGAATTTCGTTCACCAGCGGGTGCATCAGAGGAATCTATGCAAGAACCACTGTTGCTTTTTTATGTACTTTAATAACTCCGATATGAAAACAGAAGGAATCATGAGTAGGTTTGCTGATGACATGAAAGGTGAGAGTGTTGTCCACAGTGAGGGGGTTGGTCTCAGACTACAGTCTGATGTCAATCAGATGATAATCTGAGCAGAGTTTAGTTCTAATCAATGTGAGGTAATAACTTGTGGTAGATCTGATAAGCAACGGACAGACATAATGAATGGTAGGTTCTTGCAGAGGACTGAGGAACACAGTGACCTTAGTGGATAAGTCCATAGATCCCTGAAGGTGTCAGCACAGGTAGACAGCTTGGGGAAGAAACCTGAACTGGGAGCGGGAGGGGGAGCCATCCTGATGGCGCGAATTGTTAGAGCTGCTTGAGAGGATATAAACGTAAGGCCAGAAAGAAAATTGAGGCTGGTACACAAGTTAAAGGCAGCAATTTCAGCATCACGACAGGCAAGAACACAACAAGAAATGGGTGAAAACTGATGATAAAACTGCATTTATTTCAATACAAGACAGCTCAGGAAGATGAACTCAGGGCATGGATTGGAACATGGGACTGGGATATTATAGTTATTACAGAAACACAGCTGAGGGTGGGGCAGGACTGGCAGCTCATTGTTTCAAGGTAGAGATGCTACAGGAAGCATCGAAGGGAAGCAAGAAAGGACACGTAGTGGTGGGTTTTGATTGCATGAATCATGCCAGCAGTACTAAGAGAGGGTATTCCTGTGGGATCACCCAGTGAAGCTATATTAGTGGAACTGAGAAATAAGACTGGGTCATCACTGCGATACGGGTGTCATACTGACCCCGAATAATCAGTGGCAGACTGAGGAACAAATTTGTCGGGAGATCTCAGATATCAATTATAATAATAAGGCTTTATGGTAGGGTTTTTTTTAACTTTCCATCTTAGAATGGGACTGCCAGTGTTCAGTATTTGCAAGGGAGGAATTTGGTAATTGCGTTCCAGTAAACTTCCAATCAAGATGGAAATGGCCTGAAAAGAGAAAGGGGCAAAACCTGACCTCCCCTTGGGAAACAAGGTAGGGAAACGGACTGTGGTCTTAGTGGGAAAGCATTTTGCCAAAGTGACCACAATTCTATTAGTTTGAAAATAGCGATGGAAAAGGAAAGGGCTGGTCCACAGGTTGAAGTTATAAAATGGGGCCAGACCAATTTTGATCTTATTAGCCAGGAACTTTCAAAAGGTGATTGGGGAGTCTATCTGCAGGGAAAAGGAAGCCTGGCAAGTGAGAATATTTAAAAAGTGAGATAAATTGAGCGATCACCACCAGCATGTTCCTGTTTGTGTGCAGGTCAATGCTGACAGCATTCGGAAACACTGGCTGTCTATTGAGGGTCTGGTCAAGGAAAAGGGGACACGTGTCAGGTATAGCAAGCTGGATCAAGGGAATCCACGAGGATCACAGGGGCCGTAGGAATACACTGTGGGTGGAAATCAGGAATTCAGAAAGGGTACATGAAATAGCCTTGGCAGAGAATGATAAGGAGAATCCAAAAGTGATTGTGTAAAAATATTGAGTAAAAGACCAACTCGAGACAAAATAGTATCCCTTAAAGATCAATGAGACCATTGGTGTGTGGAACCGCAGGATATGGCTAAGAACTTAAACACATTTTTTACTCCAGAACTTACTGTGGACAAAGACTGGGGAACTAAGGGAACAAGAGTAATACGTTAGACCGCAGTTGGAGTATCTCTGCTATAGGAAGGATGTTGTGAAATTTGAAAGTGTCCAGATAAGATATCCAAGATGTTTCTGGGGTTGGTGCTGAATAAGCTGGGGTTATTTTCCCTGGAGCATCGGAGACTGAGGGGTGACCTGACAGAGGTTTATATAAACACGAGGGGTATGGATTGGGTAAACATTCAAGGTCTTTTCCCTGATGTTGGAGAGTCCAAAGCTAGAGGGCATAGGTTTAAAGTTAAATGGGAAAGGTTTAAAAGGGACTGAAGGGTCAGTGTTTTATGCACACGGTGATGTGTGTATGGAATGAGCTGAGAGATAAAGTAACAGACACTGATACTATGATAACATTTAAAAGGTATCTGGATGGGTATGTGAATAATAAGGGTTTAGAGGTACATGGGCCAAATGCTGGTAAATGGGATGGACTTAATTGCATCTTCTCGTCAGGATAAATGAGTTGGACCGAAGTGTCTGTTTCCATGCTCTACATCTCTATGATTTGAAAAGAGTGCATATTATAGAAGAGGTGGTGCTGGAGATTTTAAAACACAAAGGTATGGAAAGACCCAGGACCTGATTAAGTGTATCTCAGGTCATTGTGGGATGCTAGGGAAGAAATTGTAGAGCCCCGAGCAAAGATATTTGTACCATTGACAGCCATGTGTGATGTGCTGGAAAGGCTGGAGGGTGGCATAATGGACAGTGAAGGAGTTTTTTTGAGATCACAAAGGGATCTTGATGAAATGGGTGAATGGGCTGTAGATGGAATTCAATCTGAATAAATGCGAGGTAGTGCACTTGGTAAAACAAACAAGGATAGAGCTTATACAATTAATGTTATGGCCTCGGTTATTGTTTTACAGCAGAGGGACCTCTGGGTTCAGATACATAATTCTTGAGGCTTGCATCACAGGATGGATAAAACACTGCTTGGCATGCCTGATGATTGATCAGTCCATTGAGTGTGGGATTTGGGAAGTCATGTTAACATTGTGCAGACATTTGTAAGGTCTGTTCTGCAATACTCCATCCATTTCTGGTCGCCCAGTTATGTGGAGGATATTATTAAGCTGCAGGGGGTTCAGAAAAGATTTACCAGGACAGTTGCTGGATATGGAAGGCTTGAGTTCTGAGAAATGGCTGGATAGGCTGAGTCTTTTTTCCTGAGGAAGGGCTCATGCCCGAAACGTCGATTCTCCGTCTCCTTGGATGCTGCCTGACCTGCTGCGCTTTTCCAGCAACACATTTTCAGCTCTGAGTCCTTTTTCACTGGAGCCTGGAGGTTGAGGCGTGATGGTATAAAAGTTTATTTTTAAAAATGAGGTATATAGATCGATTTAATGGTAGTTGTCTTTTCCGCAGGATGGGGGAGTTTCAAGAGGAGGGACCACAATTTTAAGGTTAGAAAAGAGAGATGTTCAAAAAAAAAAGACATGGGGTCAAATTGTTACACAGAGGGTGTTTTGATTGTGGAATGAACTTCCTGAGGAAGGGTGGACGTGGTTACAATTACATCGTTTAAAAGTCAGAGATACTAAACGAGTATTTTGCATCAGTGTTTACTGTGGAAAAGGATATGGAAGATATAGAATGTAGGGAAATAGATGGTGACACCTTGCAACATGCCCATATTACAGAGGAGCAAGTGTTTGATGCTTTGAAATGCTTAAAGGTGGATAAATTCCCAGGACCTGATCAGGTGTACCCTCGAACTCTGTGGTAAGCTAGAGAAGTGATTGCTGTACCTCTTGCTGATATATTTGTTCCATAGATTGTCACAGGAGAGGTGCCGGAAGACTGGAGGTTACCTAACGTGGTGCCATTGTTTAAGAAGAGTGGTAAGGACAAGCCAGGGAATTATAGAAAAGTGAGCCTGATTTCAGCGGTGGGCAAGTTGTTGGAGGGAATCCTGAGGGACAGGATGTACATGTATTTGGAAAGGCAAGGACTGATTAGGGATAGTCAACATGGCTTTGTGCTTGGGAGATCATGTCTCATAAACCTGATTCAGTTTTTGAAGAAGTAAGAAAGAGGATTGATGAGGGCTGAACGGCAGATGGAATCTATATGGACTTCAGTAAGGCGTTTGACAAGTTTCCCCATGGGAGATTGACTAGCAAGGTTCGATCTCACGGTTTACAGGGAGAATTAACTATGTGGATACAGAATTATCTCAAAGATAGAAGACAGAGGGTGGTGGTGGAGGGTTGCTTATCAGACTGGAGGCCTGTGATCAGTGGAGTGCCACAAGGATTGGGCCTAAGAATGGTGAATAGCCAAGGGTAAGGGAGTCTAAAACTCGAGGGTACAAACGGGAGGTGAGAGAGCAAAGATTTAAAGAGGGAACTGAGGGGCAACATTATCCACAGAGGATAGTGCATAGACAGAACGGACTGCCAGGGGCACATGGGAGAAACAAGCACAATTACAACATGGAAAAGACATTTGGGCAGATAAATGGAGAGGAGAAGGTTTGAAGAGCTAAGAGTCAAACGGAAGCAAATGAGACTCATTCAATATGTGAAACATGGGCAGCATTGATAAGTTGGAGCACATGTTCTGTTTCCATGCTGTATCACTCTGTATCCAGTCAAAGAGGATTACAGTACCGAAATAAAGCATGTTGTAGACACTGAAGCAAGTTACAGCGATTTGGATGGTAATCTCGAATACAGTACGTTTCAAATATGTGGAGGGACTATCGGGAATGGAGTAGGTTACAGGGACAGGAATTGTTATCGGAGTTACAAATTACTGAAGACACTGGTGCACAAGCCATGCCATAGATAGAGTGCTGCAGAGTAGTCAGTGTTAGTACAGTGTTGGAGGAAGAACACAGAACAGAAAGATCCCAGGCAGCATTTCAACCTCTCGTCGGAGGCCTGCTTTAACCACTGTTATTCCGATGCTCACTAAGACAGCACAGGCCTGGATTGATGACTGTGACACTCCCAATGCTGTCTCAGTACAACGTAAATTAAGGTCGAGTAGCTGATTGATGCTTGGGTGTGTCTGTAATGTGTTTCCTCCACCCCCAGTACTGTATCTGTGTCATGTCGTGTTAGCCGATGTTTGGAGCCCTCTCATTGCTCTCTGCTCTGTGCACTTTGAGTGATCTTACCTCACTGCAGGATTTATTGAAGGCTCTCTGGCTGACCAACCATCTTCAAAGAGGTGATGGATGAGCCACCCAGCAGTTAGGAAGTCTATTGAGTCAGGAGCTTCCTGAGTACCTACAAGAGACAAAGGAATAGATAAAATGGGAAATTAGACTGATGCAGTGCGAGTTACACAGGGAGAATGGCACTGAGTTCCACAGAGATCTGGAAAATCCCAAACTCCTTCCCTGGCTTGTGCTGTTACATCTCTCTGGAGTGGATAATTCTGTTGGCTCAGAAACTGGGGTAACTGAAACAGCGAGAGTCGCTGACAGAGGCAGCAATTAGACCAACACAGTGAGGGACATCACATGGAGAGAGACTGAGTGATATCATCAGAGTGCTGGAGGTCAGGATCTCACAATCATGTTGGAAGAATGGGTTCAGCTTCATGATGCACTGGTGTCAGTGCTCAGGGATGAGCAACCAGTAAGTAGGTGAAGTGCTGGCCTGATGGTTTTATTGCTAGAGAATGTATCCAAAACCTCAGCTAATGTTCAGGTGAAGCGAGTTTGAATCCCACGATGAGAAATTGTGGAACTTGAAATCAATAATTTTAAAAATAGTAATTGACAATCCATAAAAAAAACTGAAACCATTGCTGATGTACAAAAAAAGCCCAAACATTTGTCCTTCAGATAAGGACATCTGCCCATCCTCACGTGGTCTGCTCAACACAGCCACAGCAACATGTCTGCCTCTCCATAACCCTCTGAAATGGTCGAGCAAGGTAGTCAGTTCAAGGGCAACTCGGGCTGGGTAGGAAAGGCTGGTCAGCCTAGAGCCGCCCACATTCCATACCTGATTTTGAAAAAAAAATCCATTAGGCTGGCCTCACAGGAACAGTGCTGGGACCAATGCCATGGTCAGCCATGTCAGTAGGTTTATGGACAGGGGTTTAAACTGACAGATAGGATGCAGGGACAGGATTCAGGTGAAAGGAGCTTTCCAAATCCAAAGAGAAAAGGTGACGCATCAGAATAGCATGGAAATGTGACTGAAGACAAGCAGAAAGGAACAGGATGGGACAGAGTTTAACTAAAACTGTACATCAGGGAATTGGTTTGTGACAGAAAATTGTGGGAAAGAGTAAATTATGATTTATTTTGGAATGGATAATGTCTCTTCAATAAGGTAGACTGATTTGTGGCACAGAGGTAAAAGAGATTTAGACACCAGCGAGATGTGGTTACAGGGCAAACAAAACGAGGACATAAAGATTCACTGGATCACGACCTTGCTGAAACTCAGGCAAAATGGACAATGCTAACAATAATGGGTAACAGAGGCATTACAGAGAAAGTATTTGACCTCAGATCATGAAGTCGAGTCAGTCTGAATGTAAATTCTGGCTACTACTTGCCAAGGACACAAGCAGCAAAACAGTTTTATCCACCGAACAGCATTCCATTGCTCATCATTGCATTAAACAGGAATTCATTGTAATTTTTTTGACAAACATTGTGATAATTTTGGGAAACTTCAGTATTCACATAACCTGGGACAGTCATACTGACAAAAGTGATATTGGAAGACGAGCTCAGGGAATTCTTTTTCAGTGTTTCTTTGAATAACACATTGTGCAAATGGCGAGGGACGTAACTATCTCAGAGCGATCGTTGTGTGATGAAACTTACTGAATGAGTAATGCCACCTGGAGAGATCCTCTGGGAAATTGTGATAAAGTGCAGTTTAAAGGAATATAAAGTTTTAAACTGAATCACAGAGGACAAGCTACAACTAGAAACAAAAACAGCCAATTATATGAATTTAATGATGAGAACTGACCAAGGTAAAGCGGCGAAACAGACTGAAATATGTGTCTGTAAATTAACAGTGGAAAACATTTGAAGGAACAGTGTAAATCACTCAACGAAAGAACATTCCACTGAAACAGACAAAACCTCAGCAAGAAATTCCCACCAGCCCCTCACTCAGGACAAAATGCATCATATTAGATTAGGAGGCTTAGAAGATCACCACAAAGTACCTAAAATGCTGAAGTGAGACAGAGTTTTAGGAGGAAGTTTTAAAGGTATTGCAAAGGGCCTGGTAGCAGGAGTTTTGAAGTGGGAAGGGGAATCATTGTCAGGGTGTAATGTCACAAAAGGAACAGGGAGAGGTGAAGGTGCTGTAGGTGCTAAGAGTGTTACAGAGAGTGATCAGGGCCTGTACGGTGTTACAAAGCCAGGACGGATTGCCACAGCTGCAGGTGTTTGCAGAGGTAGGGACGGACATATGTATTTTTACTTATTCATTAATGGGACGTGGATGTCACTGTTAAGTACCCAGAAGACAGCTCAGAGTCAGCCATATTGCAGTGGGTCTGGATTCACATGTTAGCCAGACCAGCTTAGAATGTCAGATGTCCTTCCATAAAGGTGGTAAGAGAACCAGATGAGTTCTTCCCACTGATCAACAATGCCTTTATGGTGGCCTCACCAATGTCTTGTACAGATACAACATGACATCCCAACTCCAACTCTCAATGCTCTGCCCAATGAAGGTAAACATCCCAAACGCCTGCTTCACCAGCCTGTCTACCTGTGACTGTGACACCACTTACAAAGAACTGTCTACCTGCATCCCTGGGTCTCTGACTGACAACATTATCCAGGGCCCGAACATGAACTGTACAAGTCCCACCCTGGTTTGTTTCACCCAAACTGAAACACTTCAGCTTTATTTAATTAAACTCCATCGGTTATTCTTTAGCCCACTATCCCAGCAGTGCTGTTAATCCTGTTCTATCACAGATAATCTTCTTCACTGTCCACTTTACCACCAATTTCAGTATCATCCAAAAACTTACTTACCAGGAAACCAATATTCCCATCCAAACGATTTATCCAAATGACAAACAACAGTGGATCCACGACACCGCTGGTCACATGCCTCCAGTCAGAAAAACAACATGTCTCCCATCAGCCCCTGTCTCCTACCATCATGCCAATTTTCTGTCCAGTTGACTAGCTTCTCCTGAACGTCAGATCCATTTACACTGATTGGAGCGTATTACCCAGCTTACCATACGACACATAGAACACAGAACATTACAGAACAAGACCCTTCAGCCATGATGACATGCCAATCTTTTATCCGATCGTAAGATTAAAAAAATGTGGCAGATGGAGTTTAATTCAGATAACTGTGAGGTGCTGCATTTTGGGAAAGCAAATCTTAGCAGGACTTATACACTTAATAGTAAGGTCCTAGGGAGTGTTGCTGAACAAAGAGACCTTGGGGTGCAGGTTCATTGCACCTTGAAAGTGGAGTCGCAAGTAGATAGGATAGTGAAGACGGCGTTTGGTATGCTTTCGTTTATTGGTCAGAGTATTGAGTACAGGAGTTGGGAGGTCATGTTGCGGCAGTACAGCACATTGGTTAGGCCACTGTTGGAATACAGCATGCAATTTTGATCTCCTTACTATCGGACAGATGTTGTGAAACTTGAAAGGGTTCAGAAAAGATTTACAAGGATGTTGCCAGGGTTGGAGGATTGGAGCTACAGGGAGAGGCTGAACAGGCTGGGGCTGTTTTCCTTGGAGTATCGGAGGCTGAGGGGTGACCTAATAGAGGTTTACAAAATTATGAGGGGCATGGATAGAATAAATAGACAAAGTCTTTTCCCTGGGGTTGGGGAGTCCAGAACTAGAGGGCACACGTTGTGGGTGAGATGGGAAAGATATAAAAGGTACCTAAGGGGCAACTTTTTTACATAGAGGGTGGTACGTGTATGGAAGGAGCTGCTAGAGGATGTGGTGGAGGCTGGTACAATTGCAACATTTAAGAGGTATTTGGATGGGTATATGAATAGGAAGGGTTTGGAGGGATATGGACTGGGTGCTGGCAGGTGGGACTAGATTGGGTTGGGATATCTGGTCGGCATGGATGGGTTGGGCTAAAGGGTCTGTTTCCGTGTTGTACATCTCTGTGACTCTAACTTCCATATCCTTCATTTTATTATTATCCATGTGCCGATCCAGAAGTATATTAAATATCCCGAATGCAACTAATTTTACTGCCACCGCTGGCAGTGCATTCCACTCAGCCACCACTGTATGTAACGAACCTACCTCTGAAGTCTCCCCTTAACTATCCGCTAATCACCTGAAAATTAAACCCCCATGTAATAGCTATTTATGTCAGGGTAAAAACATCTCTCACTATTCACTCTCTCTCTGTGCCTCTCATCAACTTGTTCAGCTCTACCAAGTCGCCCCTCACCCTTCTTCACTCCAATGAGAAAAGCCTTAGCTCCCTCAACCTTCCTTCATAAGACATGCTCTCCAGTACATGCAGCATCCTGGTAAGTCTCCTCTTTACCCTCTCTAAAACTTCCACATCCTTCGTCGAATGAAGGGACCAGAACTGAACACAATATTCCATGTGGGGTCTAACCAGGGCCCTATAGAGCTGCAACATAACTTCACTGCTGAAAACTCAATCCCCAAACTAATGAAATCCAACACAATGTATTACTTCTTAATAAGCCTATCAGCTTGGTGGCAACTTTGAAAAATCTATGGACTTGTAACACAAGATCCCTCTGTTCCTCCACACTGCCGAGGATCCTAACTTTAACCCTGCATTCTGCATTCAAATTCAATCTTCCAAAATGACAATGCTTTCTCATGCACCCTTCTAGTTGCCCTAAGTCTATTCCTCAGTTCCTTCTTGGTACCTACAGAGTGGAAACAGGCCATTTGGCCCAACAACTCCATATCAACTCTCCAAACAGTATCCAACCCAGCCCCATTCCCCCACCCTATTACTCTCCATTTGCCAAACCTACACATCCGTGAACACTATGGGTAATTTAGCATGGCTGAGTCACCTAATCTGCACATTTTTGGACGGTGGGTGGAAACTGGAGCACCTGGAGGAAACCCACGCAGACACGGGGAGAATGTGCAAACTCCCCACAGACAGTCGCCTGAGACTGGAATTGAAATGGTGTCCGTGGTGCTATGAGATAGCAGTGCTCACCACTGAGACACCGTGCCACCCAATGTAACTCTCTGGAGCCTTGTCTGATCCTTGCTTCCTCAACCTTAAGTAAGCTTCCTTCTTCCTCTTGACTAGATGCTAAAGTCAATGTGGACAACGTTGACTGCTCTGCCTTCATCTATCTTTGGCCACCACCTCGAAGAGTCAATCCGGTTTGTGCAACATGGTTTTCCACTCACAAAGCCCTGCTGACCATCTCGAATCAGCCCTTGCCTTTGTAAATGTAAGGAGCTCCTTTCTCTCAGAATCTCCTCCAACAACTTCCCCATCTGGTCTCACTGGGCTGTAATTTCCTGGCTTTTCCCTGCAGTCCTTCAGTGATGGGACAGCATTAGCCAACCTCCAGTCTTCCAGTGCCTCACTGTGTCTATTGATAACATAAATAGCTCTGTAAGGGATACTGCAATCTCTTCCCTAGCTTCCTACAATATTCTAAGATCGACCTAATGAGCTGAGGATTGATCTACCTTTATTTGTTTTACGATTCCAGCACTTTCTCTTCTCTGGTGAGGATTCTTTCCAAGACATTATTATTTATTTCTCCAAGTTCCCGAGCTTCCATGTCTTTTGCCACAGTAAATACTGAAAGACTATTTTGTCCAATATCTCACCCATCTCCTCTGGTTCCACACATGGGCGACCTTATTAATCTTTAAGCGGCACTATTCTCTACCAAGTTACTCTTTAGCCCTTCTTAAAACTTGTGTAAAGGCTTCTGATAATTCAAATACACCATATCCCTATGCCACTGCACCCCTCCTACACCCTTACAATTCTGCCATTTATATTCACACCAACAAATTAAATCCAACAGGCTCAGAAACAAATTCTCTTTTATCAAATGTGTTTCCAAGTGGCCAGTTATTGTATATTGACATATCCTTTCTAACAATGTCAATATGCTCCCGACTTACTGTCAGGCTTACAATATTTGGATTCAGACTGAGAGCAGAAAGGGTTGAGGAAGTTCCTGTTTATCAAACTGAAAAAGGTAGCTTACAGGGTCAGCAGGTAATAGAGAAGGCAAATCAAATGCTGACATTTATTACAAAGGGAATGGAGTCTAAAAATAGGCAGGTCTAGCTAAAACTATGCAAGGTACAAGTCAGATCACACCTTGAATATTATGAACAGTGTGAGTGCCCGAAGGAAAGGTATTGTCACATTGGAGGCAGTCCAAAGAAGGTTCACTCGGCTGATCCTGGGAATGGAGGGATTTTCTACTGAGAAGAGGTGGAGTAGGTTGAGGTTGAACCGATTGAAGTCAAGATAATGAGAGAGAAATGGAATGAAACATCCAAGATTCTGAGGGGCCCTGATCGGGCAGATGCTGGTAAGTTAGAAAATAGAACAGTAGAACACAGCAACAGGCCCGTCGGCCCACCACGTCTATGCTGACCAAGATACTATTCTAACTCATACCATCTGCTTGCACCTGGATCTATATCCCTCTATTCTCTGCCTGTTCATGTTTCTGTCTAAATCCCATATCAAAACTTTACTCACATTTCTGTTTCTCTGACCTCGCTTGTCAAATTCCACTCTCTGTAAAAAAAAACTTACCTCGTGCACCTCATGTAAACGTTCTCTTTCTCACCATAAACCTCTAGTATTTGAAACTTACACATTAGAAAAGAGATTATGACTATCTACATTATCTATCCCTTTTCCAAATGTTATATTCCTGTACCTGGTCACCTGTCAGCCTCTAATACTCTCACAAAGCAATTCAACTTTGTTTAATTTCCTCTTACACCCAACACACCCTTAAAAACCCTAACACAGACAACGTGCTGATAAACTCCTTTTGTACTCTCTCCAAAGCCTCCACATCCTTCCTATTGTGTGGAGATGAGAACTGCACCCAGAACTCCAAATGTGGCCAAACAAACGTTTTATACAATTACAACATCAGATGCAAACCACTTTACCCAACATTATGACCGATGAATGCCAGTGTTCTCTTTGCTTCCTTTCCCATCAGAAACACTTCTCTTGCCATTTTCAGAGAGTTACTGACTTGCACCAATATCCTTCTGTATATCAATATCCCTCAGTTTGCTAACTTTCTACTTGAATTTGAAATCATCTCATACTTGTCCTGATTAAACTGAATTTGCCATTTCTGTCTATCTCTCCAACTGTTCTGTAACCTCCTGCAGATTTTAATGAATCAGGGAAACAAGGGTTTTGAGGAAAAGACAGGAAAGTAGAGTTGAACAGTATCAGATCAGGCATGATCTGGTTAAAGGATAGAGCATACTCACTGAGCCAAATGGCCTCATTCCCCTCCTACATCTCATGGTCTGAGCACAAACTCAATATGTCCTGCATAATATTATGGGTCACTTCTCACAAAACTCCTTTATAATGGGATTATTGGATATTTAGTAGTACACTCAGCATTTGATCTACAAATATGATATGATGTTATAGAAAACTATCTCACATACAATCCAGGATTCTATCCGTTACAACACTGATACTCATTGCTGTATCAGTCGGGATGGAGACCACTGTCACACGCAGTTACTGTACTGCCCTTGCTACAAGTACATTCAGTGTCCTGACTGTAACCATATTGACATTCCCATCACTGTTTGGTGCCTACAAACGAATTCCTGCTAATGGTTGCTGCTGCTTGCTTATTCTCAGCTCTACCTTTGATATTTACATCCACATGACTGTCTCAATGCATTAACCTCATCCTTCCTTCACAACTTGTTGGCTTTTTACCTAGTCTGCCTATTGGGACTAGATTGGGTTGGGATATCTGCTCAGCATGGATGTGTTGGACCGAAGGGTCGGTTTCCATGCTGTACATCTTTCTAACTCTATCCCAACAACCCTTCAGTATTCACTTCACAGCGATGGTCATTCAGCAGCTCAATCTCCGGAATGACAGTTCCATCATATCTGTTCAAAGTCATTCCATCTGCCTTATGGCGAATGCAGGGAGTCATTCCTCAATAGTGTGGGTTGAACAGATGGGTAGAGGTTACAGAGATAGGGAGGCTACAGGGGCTCAAGGATGTTAGAGTTAAACAGAGTTACATCTGGTCAAGAATGTCAGTGGGACAAAGGGGTTTAGGGATTGCAGGAATTTACAGAGATAGAGGGAGCTGGACTAGATTCTGGAGATAGGGGTAGGGATGGAGAAAGGAAGAGGTAGGCTGACTGAGAGGCACAGATGGGGGGTTTTTCATCTAGGAGAGTATTGTGTTTACTAACAGAGATACAGAAGGTTGTCGTGACTGAAGACGTTTACAGTTATAAGGAGGCTTTTGAATCTGGAGGCTACATAGATAGGAAATCAATGGAGAATGCCACATTGCTGGGTTGCAAACAGTTACACAAATGGGGAGGTTTGCACAAACTGAAGAAGGTTCCTGTGGTCGCGAGGGGTATGGTGTCGGGAAGGAGGGTGAAATTTAACAAGATAAAGATCAAAGAATTGGAGAAGGCTAAGGCGATTACAACTTTTTCACAGGTAAGGAAGGGTTGTATGAACTGGAGAAGATTACATAGGTAGGGACCGATGGAGAGGTTAAAGGTAAATATATTGACATGGAGGGTGGTATTGGTAGGAGGAGCTTACAGGATAGATAGGACTGTCATGGTTTACAGGAATGAAGGAATTTAGTGTCTACTGGAGAAGAATAGGAATTAGTGTGTTAGGGACTGGAGAACCTGACAGAGACAGAGTCAGGGAGAATGGTGTGGACTAGAGGAGATTCGAAACAGAGGGAGGATTATCGGGACTGGAGAATATTACAGAGATCACGAACACTGCATGGGCCAGGATTGATGCCTGCGATCCCCTGTGCTGTCGCATTGAGGACTAGTATAGCAGAGGTGAAGGCAGGACCCTCACAAGATGGTGGGAGTGACACCTAGAATGTTGCTGTTCTTTGCCCAGCTCTCTATCTATGTCTGGTCTTCCAGGTCTGAATATAGGATTCTACTACCTCCACCCTGTACTGTTTATTGTGAGTGATCTTACCGGCTGCAGGATTTACTGAAGGCTCCATATCTCCCTCTCCATCCCTCTCTGGCTGACTAACCAGCTTCAATGAGGTGATGGATGAGACTATAGTTAGGAACATCCTGATTACCTGCATGGGACAGAAATAGACAGAATGGGAAATTAGACTGATGCAATGAGGATAACCCAGACGGAGAGGCACTGAGACCAGCAGAGATCTCGAAAATCCCAGTCTCTATCCCTTGCCTGTGATGTTGCATCTCTCTGGAGTGGACAATTCTGTTGACTCAGGATCTCAGACCATCTCTAAGAGGGAGAACTGCTGACAGAGGCAGCAAATACACCGTCACAGCAAGGGATACCACATGGAGAGATACTGAGTGATGTCACTTTATTAGACACTGCATTAACAGGGAATTGTTTGAATTTGTAACAAAGGCACTGGGATAGTTGTGAGGGAATTCAACCTTCCTATCTCATCACGGCTTTGTCAGTGGGTCATGTATGAGGCTGACTCTCTCCCACTCTCGTGGGGTGGGGAGGGGGGTTCTGTAGTTGGCTGTACAGACCGATGTGGCATTCCACTGACTCTGTTACACTTGGGGCAGAAGTTGGCTATGGGAAGGAGGTGGGTGGGGCATTGGGTTGGCAGCACGCTCCTTGTGCTGTTTTCTCCTGGTTTCCCATTTTCCCACAGGAAGTCTCGAGGTGCTCGACATCTTCCCAATGCTCGTCCCCCACTTCGGACGGTCTTGGCCCAGGACTTACCAGATTTGATTAAGAGATGAAAAAATACTATCAAGTCTGAAGAAGCCAACGTCTAGAAATGTGGACGCATTTGTTAAAGAGATCGCTAGGGATTCTCCTAGCAGGAGGATTGCATAGGAAGAGGAAACGTTGCCAGCGTTTAATCAGAATATAGGAACAGGGAGAGCTGAAGGTGCTGGAGGTGCTGAGAGTGTTACAGAGAGGGTCAAAGGCCTGAACAATGTTACAAAGCCAGTACAAATTGCTGCAACTAGAGCTGTTTACAAAGGTAGGGATGGACATATGTATTTTCATTGATTCATTCATGGCATGAGGCTGTCACTGGTTGGGGGAGAAAGTGAGGTCTGCAGATGCTGGAGATCAAAGTTGAAACTTTGTTGCTGGAACAGCACAGCAGGTCAGGCAGCATCCAGGGAATAGGAGATTCGACGTTTCGGGCACAGGCCCTTCTTCAGGAAGGGCCTGTCACTGGTTGGACCAACATACATTGCCCTCCTGCTAATTGCCCAGAGGCAGCTCAGAGTCAGCCATATTGCTGTGCGAGTGGAGTCACATGTGAGCCAGACCAGGTAAGAATGCCAGATGTCCCTCTCTAAAGGACACACGTGAACAAGTTAAGTTTTACCAGATAATCAACAATGCTAATCCGGTGGCCTCACTAATGTCCTGTACAGATACACCATGACATCCCAACTCCTACTCTCAATGCTCTACCCAATGAAGGTAACCATCCCAAACGCCTGCTTCACCAGCCTGTCTACCCATGACGCTACTTTCATAGAATTGTGTACCTACATCCCTGGTCACTGATTGACAACACTACTCAGGGCCCGAACATTAACTGTCCGAGTCCAGCCTAGTCTGCTTTACCACAATACAACATCTTGCATTTATCCACCTTTCTTCCTTACCTCACTGGCCCAGCAGTATGGTTGATTCCATTGTACTCTCCGATAACCCTCTTCACTGTCCACTTTATCACCAATTTCAGTCTCACTCACAAACTTGCTCACCATGACTCCTGTGTTATCATCCAAACTGTTTATATAAATGATGCATAACAGTGACCCAGCACCGAACCCCATGGCAAATCGTTGGTCACAGGCCAGCAGCTTGATCAGTAGCCTTCTATGATCACGCTCCGTCTCCTACCGTCAATCCTGTTTTGTATCCAGTTGGTGAGCGCTTCCTGGTTATGTGTGATCTAAACTTACTAACCAGTCTGCCATGCAGAACCTTGTCAAAAGTCTTGCTGAAGTTCATGTGGACATCGTGTACTGCTCTGTTTTGATCTGTCGCTTGTCTACCTCCACACTCAGGTTTGAGGCATGATTTCCCGTGCACAAAGCCATACTGACGATCATTAATCTGTCCTTACCTTTCAAAAGACATGATGATCTTTTCTCTCAGAATTTCCTCCAACAACTTACCACCCTGCCATCAGACTCACTGGCCTGTAGTGGCTGTTGATGATACAAATATCTATGGGAGGGGCCTGAAATTTCCTCCCTCGCTTCTCACAAGGCGCTGGAACATACTGATCATGTCCCAAGGTTTTATCTAACCTTTATCATTTTAAGACATCCAGCACCTCCTATTCTCCAATGTGCACTCTTTTCAAGACATTCCTATGTATTTTCCCAAGTCCCTGAGCTTCCCTGTCTTTCTCCACAGTAAACCCTAATGCAAAATATTTGTTCATTACCTCCCCCATCAGCAGTAAATCCATACAGACAGCCTCGTTGATCTTTCAGGGGCCCTATTCTCTCCATCGTCATAATTTAGCCCTGGTTGGAACTTGTCAAAATGCCTCTGAAATTTCAAATATCCCTCTACCGCAACTAGCCTTCCCCAACCTTATCTATTCTGCCATTTATGATCACGCCAAAATATAGAATCCAACAGATTTTAAAATATTCCGCTTTTATAAACTCATGCGTCTCCCATTGTTTCTAAGCATCCAATTATCATTTATTGCCATATCCTTTATAACACATTCCAGCACGTTCCCGACTTACTGTCAGACCAACACCGTTTGGTTTCAGACTGTCTGCACAAAGGATTTTTGGGAATCCTTGTTTATCAATCTGAAATAGGTAGCTTATAGGGTCAGCAGGTAATTGAGAAGGCAAATCAAATGTTGCCATTTATTACAGAGGGATTGGAGTCTAAAATTAGGGAGGGCTAGCGGAAACGATGCAAGGTACAAGTCGGACCACACTTAGATTATAACGAACAGTATGACTGCCAAAGGAAAGATATTCTTGCATTAAGGCAGTCCAGGGAAGGTTCACTCAGTTGATCCTGGAGATGGCGGGATTTTCCAATGTGAAGAGGTGGAGTAGATTGACCTTGAACCTATTGGGGTTTTGAAGAATGGGAGAGAAATTGAATGAAACATCCAGGATTCTGAGGGGTTTTGACAGGGTAGATGCCGTGAAGTTATAAACTAGAACAGTACAGCAGAGTAATAGGCCCTTCGGCCCACCATGGTTGTGCTGACCATGATGCTATTCTAAACTAATCCCATCTGCCTGCACATGGTCCATATCCCTCTATTCTCTGCCTGTTCATGTTTCTGTCTAAATGCCACTTCAAAACTTTGCTCTCGTTGCCGCCTCTCCCACCTCCTGAGCAGCTTCCACCCACTCGGTAAAGAAAACTGGCCTCATTCATCTCACTTAAAACCTCTCACGCTCACCTTAAACCGAGGCGCCCAAGTATTTGATATTTCTACATTGAAAGAAGGATTCCAACTATCCACACTATTCACGCCTCTCCTAATGCTATATACCTGTACCCAGTCGCTTCTCAATCTCTGATATACTCACAAAACAATCCAACCGCGTCCAACCTCCTTACAGTAAACACATTCTCATCCAGGCAACATTCTGCCACCCCTCTGTTGTAACCTCCCCAAAACCTCCACATCCTTCCTGTAGTGTGGCGATGAAAACGACATGCAACCTTCCAAACACGGCCGAATGAAGTTTCATTCAGTCACATCATGACATGCAAACGTATGTACTCAATACTGTGACCAATGAAGGTAAGCATACCATACTCCTCCTTTACCACCACATCCTATTGTGTTGTTATTTTCCGTGATCTACGGATTTGCATCCAAGGTCATCTGTTTATCAATGTTTCCAATTAGTCAATTACTGCACTTCTCTCTTCCATTTGACTTCATAAATGCATCACTTCACACTTGTCCCGATGAAATTCGATTTGCGATTTCTCTGCACAGCGTTCCAGCTGATCGACACACTGCTGCAACCTTTAACACTCTTCCTCACTATCCACAATTCCCCTAACTATCTCTAATCATGACATGCCTTTAGAAATGTCGTCTGCAAAATACTAACCAAACTGCTGACCTTTCCATCTGAATCACAGATATAAATTGCACACAGACATCGCAGCACTGATCCTTGTGAAACATCATTGGCCACAGACGTCCAATCAGGAATTGACCACTCCACATGCCTCTGTCTACTATCATCAAGAAAATATTGTATCCAACTTACCAACGATCATGGATTGTGATTTGATCTTCCAGATCCCCCTTGCTGTTCATTCAAAATGACTCTATATTTTGATTCGCAGATTAAATTGGCTGTCTCACTAATGCACTAACCACATCCTTTTTTCACAACAAAACGGGAACTTGTTTGTTTTTTTTGCTGATCCTGCCTAAATCCCTACACCCTTCAATAATCACTTCCCAGCCATGGTCATGCTGCAGCCACGCATCCACAATAACAATTCAATCATATCTGTTCTCTTCAGTTAATGCTGTCATTCCATCTGCCATGCTGCAAATGCATAGTGCGTGTCACTAAGAGAGGGCCTTTGAGGGATGGATAGAGGTCACAGAGTGGGAGAGATGTTTGGGGGCACAACAATGTTGCAGGGTTAAACATAGTTACAGTTGCTACAGAATGTTCGCAGGAGAAACATTTTATTGTTTGGAGGAAGTTAGAGAGGTAAAGCATCTTTGCTAGACTTCAGAGAAAGGGATGTGTGTAGGGCTGTGGATCGTGACATGAGAACATCACAGTGATAGGGAGGATGTTATGGACTGGTGAATATTACAGGGAAAGGAAGGGTGGTGTGGGTTGGAGAATGTTACAAGCACATGGAAGATAATATAGACTGGAGAATGTTGCAGGGATAGGGGGGGAAGTTGTCGACTGGATAAAGTTCGAAGGAAAGATGATTTTATGCACTGGAAGGTATGTCAGAGAGAGTGAGTGGTGTGCATGCTGCAAGATACAACAGGGATAGGAAAGCTTGTAGAGACTGGAGGAGAGAGTCATAGAGAGGCTTTTGAGAGACCAGATTCACTTATGAGCAGAGGATGTGCTACATTGAGCAGAGACTTTTACAGATATAAACGAGGATGAAATGGCCACAAAACAGTCACACTTATACATAGGTATATAGGAACTGAAGGAATTGAAGAGATTACACAGACTGGGAGTGTCGTGAGCAGTGGAGTAGATTAAACTGATAGGGATGGTTTTAGAGACTCAACACCGTTAGGAAATAATGGGGGTTGCAATGGTGAGAGCGGATTTCAGCATGTTGTAGGATATAGACCTGAAGCAGTTTTCACAGATAGCGATGGCTTTCGGGTCTGGTAAGGGCTGCACAGCCCAGGGAATTGTAGTGGCTGGAGGCATTTACACAGATATGAATTTACAAAAACGGGTCTGCAGGACAGGACAGAAGTCAGAAGGGTTGTATCAACTTGATGGTGTACACAGGCAGGAAACTTTATGGGGACAGGAGCAGCTCACCATGACAGAGAGACGCATGGAGAGTGGAGATGACGCAGAAAGATTACTATGTTTAATACTATAGAACTCCACATACGTCTGTCCTGATTCTTTCTTTATGTTTCTGAACAGCTGTCGTTACTTTTCTGGTAAGCACTTAAAATAGCCTGTTTGACATGTGCATTATCTCTTGACCACTGATGAGACAGCGCTGCAAATACCTCACTGGCTCTGCCTAATAGCTTAGACTGAACTAACTATATCCACAAGGGCTCAGGCCACACCAGCTGACTATCCAATTTTTCAAATGAAGTAAAGAGGTCCTTGAAAGTAGAGTCACAGGTAGATAGGATAGCAAATAAGACACTTGGTATGCATTCCTTTATTGTTCAGAGTGTTGAGTACATGAGTTGGGAGGTCATGTTGCGGCTGTACGGGGCATTGGTTAGGCCACTTTTGGAATACCGTGTGCAATTCTGGTCTCCTTCATATCGGAAGGATATTGTGAAACTTGAAGGGTTCAGAAATGATTTACAAGGATGTTGCCAAGGTTGGAGGATTTCAGCTATCGGGAGACGCTGAACAGGCTGGGGCTGTATTCCCTGGAGTGTCAGAAGCTGAGGGGAGACCTTACAGAGGTTTACAAAATTATGAGGGGTTTGGATAGGATAAATAGATAAAGTATTTTCCCTGGGGTCGGTGAGTCCAGAACGAGAAGGCATAGGTTTAGGTTGAGAGGGGAAAGATATAAAAGAGAGCTCAGGAGCGAATATTTCATTCACGCGTTTGGAATGAACTGCCAGAAGTAGTGGAGGAGGCTGGGATAATTGCAACAGTTGAAAGGCATCTGGATGTGTATATGAACAGGAAGGGTTTAGAGGGAGATGGGCCAGATTCCGGTTGGTGCGACTGGATTGGCATGGACAAGTTGGAAGGGTTTGTTTCCATGCTGTACCTCTCTATGATTCTCTGACTCTATTTGCCGAAGTTTCAAATCACTGCAGGCAGTCAGTGATCGAAGTAGAATTGTAAGGTCTTTTGGGGATTACACAGTTCTGGAGGATTGCAGGCACTTGATGATATTGTATGTGGAAGTAGGGTTGTCGGGACTGAGGGAGGGAACAGAAAGAGAGAGAACCGTAGGGAATTACTGAGTTCTGGAGGTTCGTGGTCTCTGGTGGAAGTTCTATGTAGAGGGATGTTTTGTGGAACTGCAGGACCTTGGAGAGATAGGCAGTTTTGAAGGGGCTGTAGGGGTTTACAAATGCATGGAGAAATGTAGTGACTGGAGCATATAGAGATGGTGTGGGCTGGAGGAGATGCAATAATTTAGAAGCACTGTAGAAGCTGGAGGGATTCTCACAGACAAGAAGGATTGTAGGAGTGTGAGGAGTTTACAGAGGTGGGGATGTTCGAGCATTCTCAGTAATTAGTGGTTTGAAGTATTGTCTAGCACTGGGGGAAGTTTCAGAATGATGGAGGGATAGAGCAAAAGGAAGCAGTTGCAGAAAATCGAGGAACATAAACATGTCACTTCGGTGCTGTGCCACTGAGGGTCATCAAGAGGACAGTTGTCCTCATTAAAATGAACAGATCCTCAGGGGAATGGACAGGGTGGCTGCTGAAAGGATTGTCCCTTATGGGAGAGACACAATCAAGCAGACTCTGTTGGCAAATGTGGAGAAGGGGGAATTGTCTTTTTCTTCCAATGGCCCAAACCTGCTGCAGGTTTGTTCCCACACAGCTCAAAGGAATGAAATGCGATAACATTGGTCATTTAGGATTTCAGGAGATACGAGACCAAGGTCAGGTTGGAAGGGCTGGAGGGAAATATAGAGAAGGGAGATGTTCAACAGCTGGAAGGGTTCACAGGGAGCGGACACTGTCAGGACTAGAGAACATGACACGTTCAGTCATGAGAGGGAGATAACGATATGGCGCAAGGTCCAATACAGCAGGAGGATCCCAAACTCCATACCTGTTATCTCGTCAGGGAGCTGCTGTCACCCAGTCTGATGCCAAGCACCACATACATATAGAGTCTAGGTACAGTGGTGCTGGAAAGGCACAGCAGGTCAGGCAGCATCCGAGGAGCGGGAACATCGACATCGGGCAAAACGTCGATTTTCCCATTCCTCGGATGCTGCCTGACCTGCTGTGCTTTTCCAGCAGCACTCTAATCGAGACTCTGATCTGCAGCATCTGCAATTCTCACTTTTGCCACATACAAACAGCATGAGGTTTCCCAGTTCCTGGTGCTCAGGGCCCAGTGCACTCACCCCTGAACCAGTCGGTGAGGTATTTGGACAGTTACACATTGTCCAGAAACGCTGTGTCCGAGCTGACATAAACTGGTAAATTGACTCCGTACCAAGCAAAGACTATCTGAACTCAGATTCCCTGGTCATACAATTCTCTGAGTGATAGTCTGCAGAGAACAACAGAATCCATGAATCCCCGTTGCATGTGTCAGGGTCAATGATAAAAGTTTCATTCTTTCAAAAATGACAAATCTTTAATTCCTACATCTTACAAAACTGCCATTTAAAAATATTAAAATAAGGAACATTCTAAACGAAGCATTTGATGAGGTGAGCTGTGGTGAGTCCTGTAGATCTGGATGTTACCAGATACATTGAGAGCGCTTTCTACCAGAGCACGACCAGGTCAATCTCAGGCACACAGAGAGAATGGACAAATCGATTCATATCTGAACTCAAATCTCCCAGCCTGGGAACCTGAAGCTGTGCACAGCCATTCCGGTAAAGATCTCTAGAAACAGGATATCAGAACCAGAAGACTGGAGGTTGGCTATCGTGTTGCTACTATTGAAGGAAGGCAGTAAAGAAAAACCAGGGAACTATAGACTGGTGAGCCTGACGTCGGTGGGCAGGATGTTGGAGGGATTCGCGAGGGACAGGATGTACATGCATGAGTCAGGGTCAAGGAAATGCAAGGACTGATTAGGGATCGTCAACAGTGCTTTGAGAGTGGGAAATCATGTCTCACAAAATTGATTGAGTTTTTTGAAGAAATAACATGAAGGATTGATGAGGGCAGAGCGTTGGATGTGACCTATATGGACTTCAGTAAGGCATACAACAAAGTTCCCCATTGGAGAGTGGTTCGCAAGGTTAGATCTCACAGAATACAGAGAGAACCAGCCAACTGGTACAGAACTGGCTCAAAGGTAGAAGACAAAAAGTGGTAGTGGAGGGTTGGTTTTCAAACTGTAGGCCTATGACCAATGGAGTGTCACAAGGATCAGTGCTGGGTCCAATATTTTGCATTATTTACATAAATAATTTGGATGTGAGCATTAGAGGTATACTTAGTAGGTTTGCAGATGACAACAAAATTGGAGTGTAGTGGCCAACGAAAGAGTTTGCTTCCAATTACAATGAAATCTTGATCAGATGGGCCAATGGGCTGAGAAGTGGCAGATGGAGATTAATTCAGATATATGGGAGGTGCTGCATTTTGCCAAAGCAAATCTTTGCTGGACTTATACACTTAATTGTAAGGTCTGACGGAGTGTTGCTGAACATAGAGATATTGGAAAGCAGGTTCGTTGCTCCTTGAAAGCAGAGTCGCAGATAGATAGGATAGTGAAGGAGGAATTTGGTATGTTTTCTTTTATTGGTCAGACTATTGAGTACAGGAGTTGGGAGGTCATGTTATGGCTGTACAGGACATTGGTTAGGTCACTTTTGGAATATTGTGTGCAATTCTGGTCACCTTCCTATCGGAAAGATGTTGTGAAACTTGAAAGGGTTCAGAAAAGATTTACAATGATGTTACCAGGGTTGGAGGGTTTGAGCTACAGACAGAAGTTGAATAGACTGGGGCTGTTTTCCCTGGAGCAGCGAAGGCTGAGGGGTGACCTTATAGAGGTTTATAAAATTATTAGGGGCGACCTTACAGAGGGTTATAAAATCATGAAGGGCATGGAGAGGAGAAAGAGACAAAGTCTTTACCCTCGGGTGTTGGAGTCCATAACTGGAGGACATACTTTTATGATTAGAGGGGAAGACATAAGAGACATAAGGGGCAATTTTTTAATGCAGAGGGTGGTACATTTATGGAATGAGCTGCCAGAGGAAGTGGTGAAGGCTGATACAAAGACATCTGGATCGGTATATGAATAGGAAGGGTTTGCAAGTATATGGGCCAGATGCTGGTAGGTGGGACTAGATTGGGTTGGGATATCTGGTCGGTATGGATGGGTTGGACCGAAGGGCCTGTTTCCATGCTGTGAATCTCTTTGACTCTAAGAAAGGCTGAATGGTTCAATCAGAAATGATCTGTGGTTCAAATCATAACATTCTTCACGTTCCACATCCCATTCTTGGTCCCATCCTGCAGGTTCTTTGAGTCCCAATCCCTCTAACCTCCAGCAGGAACCACATCCCTTCCTACATTAACACCATCCTCCAGGTTCTGCAGCCCTTCCTACCTCTGAAACATGGCGCAGTCTCTACAACCCTTCCCTCCTCCGCAATGTTCCCCATAAGGGCAGTGGAGGCCGGTGGCATTTACAAGAGTTAAGGAGGGATATCGGGAATGGAGGATTTTGTAGGCATTAGGAATATAGTTACTTGAGGAGGTTTCACAGTTTATGAGTGTTGTAGCGACTGTAGGAAGTTACAAAGATTGGGATGGTTTCAGATTGGAGGATTCTGCAGAAAATCTTTACATGGTTAAAGACAGGATTCTTAGAAGTGTACACAAACAGAGGGATCCTGTGTCCCTGAAGTTGCCAGCCAATTTGAGAAGGTGTTACGAAGGCGTATAGTATGTTGGCTTTCATTAGGAGATATGGCTAAGACCCTAAACAAAGTTTTCACTCCAGAACTTACTGTCGACAAAGACTGGGGAACTCAGGGAACAACAGTAATACGTTAGACCACAATTGGAGTTCTCTGCAATTCCAGTCTCCCTGCTATAGGAAGGATGTTGTGAAACTTGAAAGGGCTCAGAAAATATTTACAAGATGTTGCCAGGATTGTTGCTGAATAAGCTGGGGTTATTTTCTCTGGAGCATCAGAGACCTTAAAGAGGTTTATATAAACATAAGGGGCATGGATTGGGTAAACATTCAAGGACTTTTCCCAGGGCTTGGCAAGCCCAAAATTAGAGGCCACAGGTTTAAGTTTAGAGGGGAAAGGTTTAAAAAGGAACCGAAGGGACAGCCTTTTCATGCACATGGTGACGTGTGTATGGAATGAGCTGAGAGAGAAAGTAACGGAGACTGATAAAATTATAACATTTAAAGGGTGTCTGGATGGGTATATGAGTAAGGGTTCAGAGGTACATGGGCCAAGTGCTGGTAAATAGGATGAATTTATTTAAATCTTCTGGTCAGCATGGATGAATTGGACCAAAGGGTCTGTTTCCATGCTGTACATCGCTATGACTTGAGAAGAGTGCATGTTATAGAAGAGGTGGTACTTGTGGTTTTAAAACACGAAGGTATGGAACGCCCCAGGACCCGATTAAGTGTATCACAGGACATTGTGGGATGCTAGGGAAGAAATTAAGGAGCTACTAGCAAGGGTATTTGGACCATTGACAACCATGTGTGATGGGCTGGAATGCTGGAGGGTGGCATAGTGGACAGTGAAGGAGGTTTTCTAATGTTACAAAGGGATCTTGATGAAATGGGTGAATGGGCTGAAAAACTGCAGATGTAATTCAATCTGAATAAATGCGAGGTAATGCATTTGGTAAAACAAACAAGGGTAGAGCTTATACAATTAATGTTCGAGCCTCGGTTAGTGTTTTAGAGCAGAGGGACCTCCGGGTTCAGGTACATAATTCTTGGAACTTGCATCATGGGATGGATAAGACAGTGTTTGGCATGCCTGACTATTGCTCAGTCCATTGAGTGGAGGATTTGGGACGTGATTATGATACTGTACGGACATTGGTGAGGCCTCTTCTGCAATACTCTGCCCAGTTCTGGTCACCCAGTTGTAGGGAGGATATTATTAATCTGAAGGGTGTTCAGAAGAAACTTACCAAGACCTTGCGGGGTATGAAATGCTTGACTTCTGAAAAATGGCTGGATACGCAGAGTTTTTTTTTCAGTGGGGCCTGGAGGTTGAGAGGTGAGCTTACAGAAGTTTAAGAAAAAAGTTGGGATATAGATAGAGTTAATGGTAGTTGCCTTTTCCTTAGGATGAGGGAGCCTCAAGTGGACGGGCCACATTTTTAAGGTTAGATGAGAGAGATGTTTAAAAAAAGGATATAAGGGGCAAATTGTTACACAGAGGTGGTTTGGGAATGTAATGAACTTCCTGAGGTAGAGGCTGGTACAATTACAATGTTTAAAAGACATTTAGTTAAGTCCATGGATAGCAAATGGTTTGGAGGGATATGGGCCAGCAACAGGCAGCTGGGATGAGTTTAAAGTTAAAAATCACACAATACCATGTTATTGTCCAACAGGTTTAATTGGAAGCACACTAGCTTTCGGAGCGACGCTCCTTCATCAGGTGATGAAGGAGCCTTCATCAGGGTAGTGTGCAGTGGGATGAGTTTAGTTTGAGATTATGGTTGGTATCAACTGAAGGGTCAGTTTCCATGCTGGACAGCTCTGACAACAATATGGTTTTGTTCCATTATTTAAGAAATACTACGATGGAAAGCCAGGGAATTAAAGACCAATTACCCCAATGTCAGTGGTGGGTAAGTTGTGGAAGTGATTGTGCCAGACAGGAGTTACATGCATTTGGAAAGGCAATGATTGATGACAGATAGTCAGCAGGGCTTTGTGCTTACGAAGTCAGGTCTCACTAACTTGATTGTTTTTGCTGAAGTGGTGACCGTACATTGTCTACACTACCGCCGGAAGGACCTTTGACGGGATTTAGCATGATATACTGGTTCGTAAGATTAGATTACATGTGATTGGGGGAGCTAGCCAACTGGATACAAAATTGGCTTGACAGTAGGCGACAGAGGGTGGTGGGAGAGAATTGTTGTTCAGACTGGAGGCCTGTGACCAGCGGTGTGCTACAAGGATCGGTGCTGGGTCTACTGATGTGCATCATCGACAAACGATTTGGTTGAGAATATCGGAGTAATTGTTATTAATTTTGTGGATGATTCAATTAATAGGGTAGTGGGCAGTGAATACGGTTATCAAAGGGGATCTCGACCAACTGGGCCAGTGGGCCAAGGTATGAAAGATGGATTTTAATTCAGGTATTGCGTTTTGGACGAACACAGTTAATGGTACAGCCCTGGGTAGTGTTGTCAAACAGAGGCAGACCAAGGGGTGCAGTTACATTGTTTTTGGAAGTGGCATCATAGGTGGACAGGGTGGGGAAAGCGGCATTTGTCACACTTGCCGTCATTGGCCAGCACTTTGATACATGAGTTGGAGATATTTTTAACATTGTCTTCAATATTTCCCTTGGACAGAGGAAGCTTATAAGTGGTGACCTTATAAATGTTTTTAAAACGAAGCAGGGAGTAAGAATGGTGAATAGCCAATGGTAAGTGAGTCCAAAACAGAGGGTATAAATGTGAGGTGAGACAGCAAAGATTTAAAGAGGGAGCTGAGGGGCAACATTATCCACATTGACGGAAAGAGGGAAAGGTTTGAAGGGATAGGGGCCAAACAGAGGCAAATGCGACTCGTTCAGTTTTGGAAAAATGGTCACCATTGATGACTGGACTGAAGGTTCTGTTTCCTGCTGTATAACCCTGTACCCAGTTATGGAGGAGGAGAATACTAAGATAAAGCATGTTGTAGACACTGAAGCAAGCCATAGCCATAGGGATGGTAGTCTGGAATGCGGTACGTTTCAAATGTGCGGAGGGCCTATAAGGAAAGAAGGAGGTTACAGAGATAGGAACTGTTATAGGATTTAAAAATTATTGAAGACACTGATCCACAAGACGTACCATAGGTACAGTGTTGGAGAGAGAACACATAACGGAAAGATCCCAGGCAGCACTACCACCCTCTCGTGGGAGGCCTGCTTTCCCCTCTGTTGTACTGATGCTCACTAAGAGAGCACAGGTCTGGATTGATAACTGTGAACTCTCTATGCTGTCTCAGTGCAACGTAAGTTAAAGTAGACGTGGTGATTGAGCTAGAGGTGTGTCTGTGCTGTGCTCCTTCTCAAGCACTGTATCTGTGTCATGTCCTGTTAGTTGATGTTCAGAACTCTCTCATTGCTGTTTGCTCTGTGCACGGTGAGTGATCTTACCTCACTGCAGGATTTATTGAAGGCTCCAGGTCTGCCTGCCCTTTTTCTCTGTGGCTGACCAACCATCTTCAATGTGGTGATGGACAAGACACCCCGCACTTGGGAAGTCTATTGAGCCAGGACCTCCCTGAGTACCTACAGGAGACAGACAAATAGACTGAATGGAAAATTACACTGATGTAGTGTAGGTTACACATGTAGAATGGAACTGAGTCCCACAGAGGTCTGGAAAATACGAGGCTCCTTCCCAGGACTGTGCTGCTGCATCTCTCTGGAGTGGAGAATTCTGTTAGCTCAGGATCTGGAGTAGCTGCAAGAGTGAGAGGCACTGACAGAGGCAGCAATTAGACCCACATAGTGAGGGATACCACATGGAGAGGTACTGAGTGATATCACCAGAGTGCAGGAAGGTGTCAGGATCAAACAATTGTGACAAAAGAATAGGTTTAGTTTCATGATGCACTGCTATAACTGGTCAGGAGTGAGCAACCTGTGAACCGGCGAAGTGATGGCCTAGTGGTATTATTGCTGGAGCATGTATCCAAAACCTCAGCTAATGTTCAGGGGAGACAGTTTTGAATCCAACCGTCTGAAATGGCGGAAATTGAAATCATTAAATTCAAATATTATAATTACCAATCCATAAATATGTATGAAACCATTGCTGATGTACAAAAAACCCAAACACTTGTCCTTTCGAGAAGGACATCTGCCCATCCTTTCGTGGTCTGCACGACATACCCACAGCAAAGTGTTTCCCAAATCCAAATAGAAAAAGGTGATGCTTCGGAACAGCATGGGGATGTGGCTGAAGACGAGCAGAAAGGAACTGGATGGGATAAGGTATAACTAAAACTCTACATTAGCGAATTGGTTTCTGATAGGAAATTGTAGGAAAGAGTACAGATTTCTTTTTTTCCGCATAGACAAAGTCTCTTCAATAAGGTAGCTGGATTTGTGATACAGAGGAAAGAGATTTAGATACCAGAGGGACGTGGTTACAGGGTGAACAAAAGGTGGAACATTAATATTCAATGATTCACAACCTTGTGAAAGCTCAGGCAAAATGGACGACGCTAACAATAATGGATAACAAAGGCATTAGATAGAAAGCGGGGGGAGGGGGGTTCCTTAAATATGAACAGGCAAACAATGGTCACAAAATATCCTTAGCAGATAATGTTAAGGATAAGGCACAAGATATTTAATTAAGTACAGTTAGCGTAAGAGGATCCCCAGCTAAGCAGTAGGGCCTGTTAGAAACCAAAGGGGCAATCAGTGAATGGAGCCAGAAGAAGTAGGTGAGGTCTTCAATGAATACTTCCCATCTGTATTCACACAGGAGAAAGACATTGTAGCCGGGGATTTCAGTTGGGATGGTGAGGTTCTGGAACATATTAAGATCAATGAGAAGGAGGTGTTAATTGTATTCACAGGCAAAAATGTGGAGAAATTCCCAGTAACAATAAAGTGTATTGCAGGCTGTAATGAGAGGTAAATGAGCAGATTGCTGGGGCCCTGGCGGATATATTTAATACTTTTCTGGCCACAGGTGAAGTGCCAAATGACTGGACGATAGCTAATGTAGTTCCTTTGTTTAAGAGAGCAGGGATAGGCCAGGTAATTACAGAGCGGATAGTCTGACAGCCTTGGGAAAGAAATTATTGGAAACAATTCTGAGGGACAGGATGAATCAATATTCGAAATGATAGGAATACATTAGGGATTGTCTGTATGGATTTGGCAGAGGACTGTCCTCTGATATTGATGAGGACAGTGCAGATGATGTGGTTTACATGGAGTTTATTGAGGTCTTTGACAAGGTCCCACATGGAAGGCTGGTCCAAAAGGAAAGAACCAGTGGGCCAGTGACTCTTCTACAAAGCTCCCATTTTCTCCAGCAATTTTTGCATTTTCATTTCCAGTAGCCATAGTTATTTGTTTAATTGAAAATTTGTTCTGAGCCTATTCATTTCTAGAGAAACTCAAAACGTCTGGCATCATCTGCAGAGACAGAAAAACAGAGTTAGCGTTTCAAGTCCAGTATGACACATCTTCAGAACTGAAAAGGATTGGAAAATGTGTTTTATAATCCCTTGACAGATGTGGGGAGTGGGTTGACGGATACAAGAGGGTGTGGCAAAAGATAAACATGTTTTTAGTAGTGATGAATGAGAAGATCATGTGAAATAGCTTTAAATTAAGATGTGAATGGGGAAAAGGGGTTCTCTCTATTGAGTGAAAGGTAAAGAAGATACAACCACACAATGTCATAGGGAGTCCAGGAGGAAGATTGAACGGAAACTAGAGAACAGTTATAATGGGGTCAGACTGTGAAGTTGTGAAATTGTTCATTAACTCCTACAGGCTGTAACGTACGAAAGTGTAAAGTGAGTAGTTACTCGAACTTTTGTTGTGCTTCCTTGGAACATTGCAGCAGCCCAGGGCTGAAATGCTGGCATGAGAGCAAGGTAGGTTATTGAAATGGGAAGCAATGAGATGGTCAGGGTTATTTCTACAGACAGAGTGGGAGTTTTCCTCACCCCAATATCTGTTTCGTCTTGCCAATATCGAGAGACTGCATTGTGAGCAGTAATGATGGGAGACCAGAATGAAAGTTTACAAGTGAAATTCTGCTTCACCCGGAAGGTATGCTTGGGGCCTTGGACAGTGAGGAGGGAAGTGGTGAATGGACAAGTGTTGTAGCTTCTGCAATTGCATGGGAATGTGCCATGGGGAGTGGGGAAGTCTTCGGGGTGATGGAGGTTGACACAGAGGGATCGGACCCTGTGAAATACTGACAGTGGGCGGGAGGGGAAGATGTGTTTGATGGTGCTGTCCTGCTGGAGATGGTGGAAATGGCGTAAGATGATTATGTGAATGTGGATTCTCGTGCAGGAGGAAGTATGGACAAGGAGGAATCTATCATTGTTCTGGGATGGAGGGGACGGATTGAGGGCAACACCGTGGGAGATGTGACAGTGACTGCTGAAGGCCCTGGCCAACAGAGTTCGGGGATTTCTGGTTTAAAGGAAAATGAGGTCACGTTAGACGCAGCTCATAGGAATGTGGCATCATCAAACAGAAATAACAGGGATGGAGAAACTTGGAGAATGGAGTCAGCCTCCGCTGATCATGTGTTCAGCCACATGCAGAAGTTTCCCCTGAATGATTGAAAAGAACCAGGCATCTAAATTGAGGATTTCTGCCTCACATCTGGTCTGAAGCGGATTGTGAAAATAGACCCAGAAGAAGGCCAGTGAGTATACGTGAGCAGACATTCAAACAGATATCCCAAACCGCTCAGTATTTATTGTTTCTGTTCAAAATAAGAACTCGATACGCATGTGAACCACCCATAGTTGACAAAAGAATTCAAGAATACTATTGATGAGGATTAGTGGATGGCCAGATTTATAATGTTTATTTCAGGGACCATAGGCTGATGTTATGCATGAATTTCAGCGGTGCTTCCTGATTTTCCCCGCAGAAAACACTGCCATTGCTGCTCCATCCTCTTCCCTGCTCGTCTCCCCTTCCTGATTCCAGGTTTTTCCTCTCAAATTACAGAGTACATTCTCTCACATTATGGTCCCTACCCACTTCACCTGAAACTCTTTGATCAAGTCTACGTACTCTGCAGAAGCATCAAGCTGCGTTTTATGATGCCACTTTGCTCTGGTCTCAATGTGGCTCGGCCTCTCCATTCAAGCTGTTTTACACCTCCCACTCACATCTCATTCTGAAAAGTTTCCTTCTTGGCGTAAACCTTAATGAAAACACTTCTTCCCCATTGCACTGAATTCACACTGTGATCCAAATTTCAAAAAATATACTCAGCCTCCATCTCACTCTGCTAAAGGTTGACGCTGACCGTGTAGTACAAGAATTCCCCTTCTTGTATGGTTCAAGCCAGAGATGCGCTTTCACTGGAGAGATCATCACACGATTTCGACAAAGCAATTCAGGTGTTTGACCTCTTATTGGTACACGTAAGAGCTTCCTCCTGCCTTAACATGGTGTATTGTAACATGGAAAAAAACAACTCACAGTATGAAGCTTGGGCTGAGTGTTATTTACCTGTCACTTGAATACTGTTTCAAATTTGCTGTGCTCATCTTTAAATGCTTGTTCGTAAAGTTAGTGTCACATAGCGTTTAGGAGGTTGAGGGATGACATTGTAGAAGTTTATAAAATCATGAGACGTATGAATAGAGTGTCCAGCCAAGGCCATTTCCACGGGATGGGGAAGGCACAAGTTTTAGGTGCTGGATTAGTGGTGCTGGAAGAGCACAGCAGTTCAGGCAGCATTAGAGGAGCAGTAAAATCGACGTTTCGGGCCTAATGAAGGGATCTTGCTCCTCTGATGCTGCCTGAACTGCTGTGCTCTTCCAGCACCACTAATCCAGAATCTGGTTTCCAGCATCTGCAGTCATTGTTTTTACCGACAGGTTTAAGGTGAAAGAGGGAAGATTTGAAATGGACGAAGGGTCAATGTTTTCACACAGAGAGTGATGTGTGTATATGGAATGAGCTGTCAGAGGAAGAGTGGGAGATGCAAGTACAGCTACAACATTTAAAACTCATGAGGACAAACATATGAATGGGAAAAGCTTAGAAACATATGGACAAAATGCAATCAGATGGGACTAGTTTAGTTCGGAAAACCTGCTCAGCATGGACAAGTTGGACCAAAGGGTCTGTTTGTGCACTATATGACTGTATGAGTCTAGAAAGCGAGGAACAGGGAAGAATAGACATGATGTAGTCATTTGGCAAGAAATACAAAAAAAAAAGCAGCACGAGCTTTTCCGAGCTTATAAAAAAAAGTTCAAGATGAGTTTGTGACCTTAGGTAGAAATTAACCAGGAAAGTATATTGAGGATAATTGGAGTGTCTGGTTGAAGAATTGGCTACAGGGAGCAGACAGATAATTTGCACCCATGTTTTACATCTTTCCTCATGGGGGAAGGCACAGTAAGTATTTCAATGATGTAAACACAATGGTAATAGGAGGGAGGTTTTTGAACAGTCTCCAACAAAAGGAACAAGGATTTTTCTAACAGGTAAGAGTAAGAGTAGACAGGCCAGCAGTAATTCATAGCTGGTTTTAAAAGGAATGGTCACAGTCTTGTGGTCATTGCGCCCTCTCTATCAAATGTTAGTTTTGCCGTTTGTTAATGTAAGCAGTTAGCGTGATAGCTTGAATGGGTTGTCATCAGGTTTAGGTACACATAGTTCTGACCATGGCATGTTCACCCACACTCATCACTGAACCGGAGATCAGCTTCATGGTAATGGTAGACTGACAGATTATATTGTGGTTGAATATAATTCTGCTGCTGCTGCTGCCACTACAGCTGCTATGATTTGCAGCATCACACGAATGCCCAGTTTGAGCTGCAATATCTGCAATACAATTCTGCTGCCTGTCCTCAATTCGCACGGGGACCCGGTCACCCTTCTACCCTGCACATAGTGCCCTATCTTGATTTCTGATGTGGGAACGCTTCCTTTTTTTAAAATTCTCACGCTGTTATAATATCTTCATGATGCCAAGCCTCCAATATGTATCATTCCTCAAAAACATTTAACGTTTTCATCTGAATCTTTTCCCCTGCAGTAATGCCATCTTCTGTTTAAAGCGAATGTGTTTCCCATTGTTTCTCTCCATGAGCATGATAAAAAGTTCTGTCGTGTCGGTGATGACAGCCTTATGTAGTTTCAGAACTAATGAATTTGTATACCTTGCGTTATCATGCACTTCTCGGTGTATGTTGGCCAGGGCATGTGAGCAGCTTTAACATGCATGTTTGAACCTTGTTGAAAAACAGAAATTGCTGAAGACACTGACAAGTCTGACAGCATCTGTGGAGTGAAAGCAGAGTTAATATTTTGGGTTCTGTGACTGTTCCTCAAAGCATCCAGTAAGTCCAATAATCTTTGTTTTTGTTTCAGATTTCCAGTATCCAATGATCTTTGCTATATTGAAAATGTGTTCTGTAACTATTCATCTTTGAATGAACTCAGTTGGTCTGGAAACATCCGCAGAGACAGAGAAACAATGTTAATGTTTCAATCCAGTGTAAATCTTCTTCAGAAGTGTAAAGGATTGGAAAGTGAGCGTTTTAGTATCTTGGCAGAGGTGGGAAAGAGTGTTTGGAGGCCCAGTGTGAAAGACAAATTGGCTTTAAATTGTGGTGAAAGAGACACAGATATATAATGGGTGTAAATTAATGTGTAAATATTAGAAATTGATTTTCTCTGTTGAATGCAACATAAAAAGACACGATCTGAGGGAGCCAAGGAGGGGGAGTGTATGGAAAGTGGAGAACAACCATAAAGGATTCAGGCTGTGAATTTATGGAATTGAATATTAACTCCTACAGACTGTAATGTACCAAAGTGTAAAGTGAGGTGTTACTCGAGTTTGGGTTGTGCTTTATTGGAACATTGCAGCAGCCTGCATTTTCTTAGATTCCCTACAGTGCGGAAACAGGCCCTTCAGCCCAACAGGTCTATGTTGACACTCGAAAGAGCATGTGAACCAAACCCCTTCTCTACCCTAATACTATTCATTGGCCTTTGACTATTGCACCTAACCTCAACATCCCTGAACACAATCGGAAATTCAGCATGGCCAGTTCACCTAACCAGCACAACGTTGAACTGTGGCAGTAAACTGGGGCGCCCAGAGGAAATGAAACCCAGTTCCCTGATGCTGTGAGGCAGCAGTGCAAACCACTGAGCCACCGTGCATTCCAGGACCGATACGTTATAAGGTCACAAGACAATACGAGCAGAGATGAAGCCATTCGGACCATAAAGTCTGCTCCGCCATTCGATCACGACTGATAGATTTTCAACCCCATTTCCCTGCTTCCTCTCAGTAACCTTTGATCCGCTTGTCAGTCAAGAACTTATCTGTGTCTGTTTTAAGTATACAAAATAGAACATAGAGCTTAGAAAAGTACAGCACAGGACAGGCCCTTTGGCCCATGATGTTGGCCCGAGACTTAATCCTAATGTAAAATATAGTAACTTAACCTACGCATCCCTTAACTCACTGCTATCCATGTGCATGTAAAGCAGTCGCTTAAATGTCCCAATGACTCTGCTTCCACCACCATTCACAACTCTCTGCATAAAGAACCTACCTCTGACGTCTCCCTTATTCCTTCTTCCTAATATATTCAAAATATGACTTATCGTACTAGTCAATCCTGCCATGGGGAAAATTTTCTGGGTATTGACTCTATTTATTCCTCTCATTATTTTGTAAACCTCAATCAGCCTCTCCTCTCTCCTCCTTGTCTCCAGAGAGAAAGGTCCAAGCTTGTTCAAACTTTCTTCATAAAGCAAGCCCTCTAGTCCAGGCAGCATCCTGGTAAACCTTGTTTGCACCCTCTCGAAAGCCTCTATATCTTTTCTGTAGTAGGGCGACCACAACTGGACATAATATTCCAAGTGGGAGTTCTAGGGCTGCAGCAAAATTTCACGGCTCTTAAACTCGATCCCCATGTTAATGAAAGCCAAAACACCATATGCTTTCTTGACAGCTTATTCATTTGGGTGGCAACTTTGATGGATCTATGCACTTGCGCAACCAGCTCCCTCTGTTCCTCCACACTGCCAAGAATCCTGTATTTAATGCTATACTCAGGATTCGAATTTGACCTTCCAAAATGCATCACTTCACATTTTATCCAGGTTGAACTCCATCTGCCCTTTATCAGCGCAGCTTTGCATCCTGTCTATGTCGCGCTGCAGCCTACAGTTGCCCTCAATGCTATCGACGATACCTCCAACCTTTGTGTAATCAGCAAATTTACTAATTCTTCCCACAACCTCCTCATCCAAGTCATTTATAAAATCTACAAAGAGCAGAGGCCCAAGAAAACAGCCCTGTGGGATCCCACTCAACACTCTCCTCCAAGCAAAATACTTTCCAACTACAACCACTGTCTGCCTTCTGCCAGCCAGCCAATTCTGAAACCAGATGGCCAAATCTCCCTCTATCCAATACTTCCTGATTTTATGAATGAACCTTCCAAGGGGAACCCTATCAAATGCCTTACTGAAGTCCACATGCACCACATCCACTTTTGGACCGTCGTCGATCTGTCTTGACACCTCCTCAAAGAAATCAATAAGATTTGTGAGGCATGACCTGCCCCTCACAAAGCCATGCTGACTGCCTTTAATCACATAATACTATACAAAATAGTCATAAATCCTATCCCTCAGATTTTTATCCAAACATTGCTGACCACAGACGTGAGGCTGACTGGTCTCTAATTGCCAGGGATTTCCCTATTACTCTGCTTGAAAAAAAGAACAACATTCGCCTCCTTCCAATCCTCTGGTACGACTCCTGTGGAGAGTGAGGAGGCAAATATCCTCGCCAGAGGCTTCGGAACCTCCTTTTCCGCTTACCGGAGCAGTCTAGGATAAATCTGGTCTGGCCCTGGGGACGTATCCATCTTAATGCTTTCCAAAATTGCTAGCACATAAACTTCATCAATCTTGATCTGATGAAAACTGATCTTTCCCAGCTCCTCTAAGTTTTCATTTACAACAAGTTCCCTTTCCTTGGTGAAAACCGAAGCAAAAAACTCACTTCGGGCTTCCCCTATCTGCACAGACTCCACGCATAAGTTCCCTACGCTGTCCCTGATCGGCCCTACCTTCTCCCTGATTATTCTCTTATTCCTCACGTATGAGAAAAATGCCTTTGAATTCTCCCTCATCCTTCTTGCCAAGCCTTTTTCGTGCCCATCATTGCTCGCCTCTGTCCATTTCTGAGCTCCTTTCTAGCAAGTCTGTATTCCTCTAAAGCTGTGCTAGATCCTTGCTTGCTCCATTTTACGCAAGATGCCTGCTTCCTTTTGTCGCGAAGTTCCTCTGTTCTCGTCATCCAAGGTTCCTTAATCTTACCCCTTCTTACCTGTCTCAGAGGAACAAATTTGTGTATCACTCGCAACAACTGCTCCTTAAGCAGTCTCCACGTGTCTGCTGTGCCCTTTCTGTGGGACAATTGTTCTTACTTGCCAACTCCTGTCTGATAGCATCATAATTTCCTTTTCCTCAATTAAATATCTTCCCTCGGAAACTGCTCCTTTCACTCTCGCAGACTATTCTACATGTGAGGCAGTTGTGATCACTTTCACCAAAGTGGTCTCCCACCGTGAGTTCTGACACCTGTCCTGGCTCGTTGTCGAGCACCAAATCCAAAATAGCCTCTTCCCTCGTCGGTCTGTCTACATACAGAGCAAGGAAAACCTCTTGAACACACCTGTGGGCTTCATCCACACCATCTGTGCCTTAGGAGGTTCCAGGTGATATTGGAAAAGTTGAATTCACCCATAACAATAACTCTGCTACTTGCGCATTTGTGCAGGATAGGGGACTCTGCGACCCCCCATCAGGCACTCTGCTTCCCTTCCCAAGAACAAAGACACGGAGGAGTTCGTCCCAAACTATTTATTCAATTCTGCAGAACCGGGTGTTACTTCAATGGCTTCACACGAGGCACACACACAGATAGTAATCCCCGCACGTTATATACATGTAGGAGTGGGCGGGGCCTTCTACTGTCTCAGCCAATGAGTGTTAAAGTTCCCCACTGTCCTCCTGATGTATGAGATTATTTGGTTATTCACCCAGCCAATCAGTATTCGAGTTCCCCGCTTCTCCCTTATATGGATGATGACGTACAGCCGTGGTTGTGGGCGGTCCCTCAGCCACGAGGAAAGCTGTTTCCATTGTTCCATTCATGAAAATCTGGGGGAGTGTCTGCTCGTGCTTACTACAAGGTAGAGAAGACTAAAATGGTGGCTTTGTACTTACTATGTGCTTACTACAGCAGTTAATGATTTAAAAATTACACCACCCCCTACAAATCCCCCGTGTCTTTTCTTACGGTTTGTAATTTTTAAACTGGGAGTTTCTTCTCCAGGGCGTCCAATAGCTCCCGAGCTTGTTTATCAAGCTGCCCGTCTCTAATGCTACCCCCGCCCAAGAGGGATTCAGACTGTTCTATCTCGAGGTTCATCCTTTCGACCTGCCCATAAGGAACATCCCTCTCAGTAAGGGCGGTTTCGATCAGTCACTGAGTTAACCCCCTGGCGCAGGGAATGATACAACACCCAAGGGCAGTGAGTACCCCTGCCACCACTATACATGAGACGAGAAAGGAAACGACCACCCCCTTCCATTTACCGAACCAAGCTTCCAACCAACCCGTGAGGCCAGAATCAATGCCCGAGTTTTCGGCGAGTTCATCCACCAATGTGGTGAGCCCATCCAGGGCGCGGGTGATGGACCCATCAGGGGCTGTGTTGTTGGGGATGAAAGTGCAGCACTGAGTGCCTATCATGACACAAACACCTCCCTTCTCTGCTAACATCATGTCCAGGGCCAACCTATTTTCCCACGCCATTCTGCTAGTGGCGTCTAGTTGTTCTGCTATTCCCTTCACTGCATCCCGAGTATAATTAATGAACCTCTGCTGATTGTAGTAAATATAATTAATCCAATCCACGTTCTTATTGATAGTCACACACCAGAACAGTGACGACTCAAAACCCGCCGCTATCTGGTTCCTAGCCTTGTACTCATCAGGAACACCCCTGGGGACCCCTATGACATCTAAATATATATTATCATCAAAAGAGGTCTCCAAAGCCCTTAGTTCTTCTACTGGAACGGGGTTGCTCTTGTTTTTCGAATGCCACGGTGAATGGGATGGCCAATTGAACGATTGCACAAGTGCCCGCCCATTTTTGGGGCAGGGTCGGTCGCAGAATCCTCCCACCACAGTACCACCAGAGGTCTGCCCTAGGCACATGAATGTGTGAGTAATTCCTGCCCCCGGTAGTTTCGTTGACCCGCCGAATTGATCCGCTGCACTTGTCAAATGTCCCCACATCATTGTCCCATTGCGGTCCCCTCCGTGAGACGCAGGCCTGGTGCGTACCCGTTACCCCTGTGAATGATGGCGGGCGGGGCGCCCCTTTAGACCTCACGGGAGGAAACTTCAAACTTAAGGGTCGACAAGTGGGGTCGTTCCAGGCCTCTCGGTCCTGGTACAGCCTTACCATGCAGTCCAAGGCTTGTGGATGTTTCTCCCATCCCAGCGGGAATGGGACCACCTGAGGGTTAGGACGGGCACCCGTGCACGCGTAGCAATCACTCTTTTTCATGCTCCTTACCGTATATTTGACCCCTTCCATCCAGGCATTCACTTCCCCGTATCCCGTTTCTATTTCAAAGGTCCTTTCCAAGTCCATCACCTCAATTATCCTAAACTTTTCCTGCTCATCGGGGGTGGATGAGGCCCCAGACCCAGCTTCAATGACCGTGATGGTTGTGCAGCACAGCTGCAACCCCTTCTGTCCTGCCTGGCCCCCAACCCTAATACCCAGGATCGTTCCATTAAGGCTCGTCCCGTTTTTCCCCAAGGTCTTTATGGTCAGATAGAGTGGATTGCACTGATTATGCTCACAATTCCATCCAGGGGTGATGGGATCACGGACAATTGACACCATAGCCTGGACCCCGGGGGCCGGAGGCCTATTGATGCCTTCTTTGCCATGCCACTGTAATACTAACGTCTGACCCTGGAATCCCCTTTCTCTCTCTAGGTTACGCTTAGTCTGATTCAGTTCACTTTTAGTCGCACAGGGCACCAACCCACATAGGTCTAATCTAAGTGTCTGTGTTGGCTTGTTGGCGGGAACGGAGATGGAGAGCCACCGACGGTCCTCTGCCTGTTTTTTTTTCCCAGAGGCCGAATTGGGTAACACGCACACTATGACCCAGCCGAAAGATAATGGCAAAGCAAGTTAACAATACGATTGACTGCATTTTGTTGCAACACTCGTGTCCGGCCGAAGGACACAGTCCTTTAAACTCGCCAAAGTCCAATTAGTCTGTTCTCAGGGTCTCTGTTCCTTAGATGCCTCTGTCAGAGAGGTTTGTTCGTCCTCCGTCGGTTGTGGCACCGGTCCCTTGATCCAAGTATAATGTGTCCAGCCCTTTTCGGCCGTGCGGACAGCCGTTTCGGTAGTCAAAAGTACTAGGAAGGGACCGTCCCAAGTTGGTTCGAGGGTGCGTTGCTTCCAGCTTTTAATCAGGACCCACTGACCCGGCTTGATGGTGTGCACCGCGAACTCGAGGGGCGGAGTCTGTGCCAAAAGTCCCTGTTGGCGTAAACGAGATAGAGCAGACCCCAGAGCCACCACATATTTTTGCACAAACATGTCCCGAGACTCGAATAAGGGAGGTTCTCCCTTCGGTCCATGGAACGGGAGGCCAAACAGCATTTCGTAAGGGGAGATGCCCAAATCCCGTCTTGGCGGGGTGCGAATTTGCAACAGGGCGAGGGGTAGGCATTTGGTAACTGTCTTCAGGCCCTGCCTCCCTTCCCAAGAGATGGGGTATTGGCGCACTCTGACGTCGGGGCTCTGGGGCTTTAATTTTACCTCCACAGGTCGAATTGCTAGCCCCCCCCCCCCCCCCCCCCGGTTCCCTTTGGCGACCCAAACCCTAGGGTCTATCTCTGTCAATCAGGACTCACTAAGGTATGACATGGTAATGGCTAATTCTTCCTCTTCTCCCACTTCTATTCGTAGTCCGAAACGGACTATTAAATCCCGTCCCAACAACCCATAGGGAAGGTGCGGGAGGTGAAGGAGTTCCACTTGGAGCTCCTCCTCCTCCAGCCGCAAGGGTTGTGGTTCAAATATTCTTGCACTGAAAACCCCACCCTTTACTCCTGAAATGTTTAATGTTTTAGCCTGGAAGCCAACCCCCCTAGGATGGAGGGGGATTGAGGACCTGCCGGCGCCTGTGTCAACTAAGAAAGTAACATCTTGTCTAAATGGGCCCACCCGTAAATTTACCAGGGGTTCTTGGTAGGCCCGTGTTCCGATCCTCCCCTGACTTCCCTAATCCATTTGTTCGCGCTCCATTTCATACATCCCTTCTCGCTCCCTTTTAAAATCGGGACAATCCCTCTTGAAGTGTCCCAGTTTCCCGCAATAGTAACATCCGGCCGCCTGAGGCCGTTCGATTCCATAAGATCCTCCTCTCCCACTTCTGCCCCGTCTCGCTCCTCTCCCTCTCCAACTTTCCCTCGACCTTCCTCTTTCCATCCCATAACCTTCTTCCCCCATTCCGGTGGATTTATAAGCTTCCCGTACGGCTGCCACCATCATTTTTGTCTTCTGTTTCTCCCTTATTACATCCCTCTGAACGTACACCTTCTGTGCTTCCCGTAATAATTCTGCAACATCTTTTTCAGCCCAATCCTCCACTTTCTGTAATTTCTTCTGAATGTCAGGCCATGACTTAGTCACAAAGTGCACCTTAAGCATGCCCTTGCCTATTTCCCCATCGGGGTCTAAACCTGAATACTTTCGCATGGACTCCCGCAAACGGTCTAAAACCTCACTCGGGGATTCATCCTTTTTCTGTCCAACTTCGAATGCTTTCGCTAAATTCCACTGTTTAGGCACGCAGGTTTTGATTCCCCTGATTATAAGGTTTCTGAGGTCTGTCATATGAGCCCGTCCCCCCTCGTCATTATGATCCCACCGGGGGTCCTCTAAGGGGTACTTCTGCTCTCCACGCTGAGGGCCGTCCTGATGCTCCCTATCCCAAATGGCCATTGCACTATTCCGGATCATGACAATTTCATCGTAATTAAATAGTATTCTCATCATGGCCTGCAATTCGGCTCTTGTGTATATACTGGGCCCCAGAAATTGATCTAATTGTGTTCCCACACTGACGGGGTCGTCCAGTAGACAGGGTAGTTCATTACGGAGTTGTCGGATATCCCCAGAATTTAAAGGTTGTACTACGAATCCGGTCCGTTTGTTCCCAAACGGCACCTCTCGTAAAGGGTTCATCTGTTCAACATTGTTAACCCTCTCAACACCCAATCTCTCTTCTTGATCTCTCCGCATCTCAATTCGGGCTGATCTCCTAATGCCTGGGGTCGGCTCTTCTTCCATTCCTGTGTCCCCCCCAGCAGGCTCTCCCTCACTGAGCATGACCTGCCGGGAACCGGGATTATCCGACGCAGGAGGGAGGTCCGCGCTGGACGCCTGGCCGTGCGCGGGTTGTACATACGGAGGCGGGGCAAAAGGGGGCAAACCGTCGGTGAGGACGTCCCAAGACCTCTGGGGCTTTCTCGGGTCTGTTTGGGGAATCAGAGGAAAGAGACTCGTGGGGTCCCTGCAGTCACTCGCCAACCAGGCGGCGGCGTATTTGCTCTCTTCTGGGTCAAACGGTTGTTTTCTGTTAACATATATATTTAGGAGTTGACACACCCAGTCTTCATCAGACCCATACTCGGGCCAAACTACCGAGGGGGCGCGGATAGGTTCTTTGGTCCATATAAAACAACAATATTTTATCATAGTCTCTTTCTTTAAGTCCTTTGTCCTACTGCTTTCCGTCCATAAACTCAATTTCCGACCTGGTGGACTATCGGGGGGGTATTTCTTTTCCATTTACAGTCCTCCCTGACTTGTCCTTAGTGGACCTAAAAGTCTGATTTCCCATGGTCTATCTTCGGTCCTGGTCTTAAACGCCTAAAGCATTTTCACAGATAACCGTCAAAACCACAATTTCCCATGGTCTATCTTCGGTCCTGGTCTTAAACGCCTAAAGCATTTTCACAGATAACCGTCAAAACCACAATTTCCCATGGTCTATCTTCGGTCCTGGTCTTAAACGCCTAAAGCATTTTCACAGATAACCGTCAAAACCACAATTTCCCATGGTCTATCTTCGGTCCTGGTCTTAAACGCTTAAAGCGTTCTCACAGATAACCGTCAAAACCACGCGGCCAACAAGGAAGAACAAAAAGAAACTCTCTCACCTTGATTCGTGCACGAAGTTGTCTGGCCTTTTTAAATGTGTGTACCCCCGTGTATAGTCACTAACCGGTCGTCCCAGCACTCGTCCGTGTGTTCCTTTTCTCGGGATCCAAAATTATTTTAATGAGCCGGGTCACTCTCTTGGCCGACGGCTGACGGACCAAGCCGATCCAGTGAGCAGTATAAATATATACCAGACGCGTCTTTTTGTATCAGACTTGATCCACGAGCCGAAGAGAGCCCCGGCAATAATTATTGCATCCCGGAAGAGCCCCCAATTGTGCAAGATAGGGGACTCTGCGACCCCCATCAGGCACTCTGCTTCCCTTCCCAAGAACAAAGACACGGAGGAGTTCGTCCAATTTATTCAATTCTGCAGAACCGGGTGTTACCTCAATGGCTTCCCACGAGGCACACACACAGATTGTAATCCCCGCACGTTATATACATGTAGGAGTGGGCGGGGCCTTCTACTGTCTCAGCCAATCAGTGTTAAAGTTCCCCACTGTCCTCCTGATGGATGAGATTATTTGGTTATTCACCCAGCCAATCAGTGTTCGAGTTCCCCGCTTCTCCCTTATATGGATGATGACGTACAGCCGTGGTTGTGGGCGGTCCCTCAGCCACGAGGAAAGCTGTTTCCATTGTTCCATTCATGAAAATCTGGGGCAGTGTCTGCTCGTGCTTACTACAAGGTAGAGAAGACTAAAATGGTGGCTTTGTACTTACTATGTGCTTACTACAGCAGTTAATGATTTAAAAATTACACCACCCCCTACAGCACTTTCTGAGGTATTGAGGGAGATGTATCTGAGGGAGCACTTTCTGAGTTATTGAGGGAGCACTATCTGAGGTACTGAGGGAGAACTATCTGAGGTAGTGAGGGAGCACTTTCTGAGGTATTGAGGAAGCACTTTCTGAGGTATTGATGGAGCACTATTTGAGGCATTGACGGAGAACTATCTGAGGTATTGTGGGAGAACTATGTTAGGTATTTGGGGAGCACTTTCAGAGGTATTGAGCGAACACTGTCTCAGGTATTGATGGAGCACTTTCTGAGGTATTGAGGGAGCACTATGTCAGGTACTGAGGGAGAACTATCTGAGGTATTGATGGAGCACTTCTGAGGTATTGAGGGAGCACTTTCTGAGGTACTGAGGGGACACTTTCTGAGGTACTGAGGGAGCACTTTCTGAAGTATTGAGGGAGCACTTTCTGAGGTCTAGAGGGAGATGTATCTGAGGGAGCACTTTCTGAGTTATTGAGGGAGCACCATCTGAGGTACTGAGGGAGAACTATCTGAGGTAGTGAGGGAGCTCTTTCTGAGGTATTGAGGGAGCACTTTCTGAGTTATTGAGGGAGCACTATCTGAGCTATTGAGGAAGCACATTCTGAGGTTTTGAGGGAGCACTTTCTGAGGTACTGAGGAGGCACTTTCTGAGGTATTGAGGGAGCACTACCTGAGATACTGAGGGAGAACTATCTGAGGTAGAGAGGGAGCACTTTCTGAGGTATTGAGGGAGCACTTTCTAAGTTATTGAGGGAGCACTATCTGAGATATTGTGGAAGCACTTTCTGAGGTATTGAGGGAGATATATCTGAGGGAGCACTTTCTGAGTTATTGAGGGAGCTCTATCTGAGGTACTGAGGGAGAATTATCTGAGGTAGTGAGGCAGCACTTTCAGAGGTATTGAGGGAGCACATTCTGAGTGATTGAGGGAGCACTATCTGAGGTATTGAGGAAGCGCTTTCTGAGGTATTGAGGGAGCACTATCTGAGGCATTGACGCAGAACTATCTGAGGTATTGTGGGAGAACTATGTTAGGTATTTGGGGAGCACTTTCAGAGGTATTGAGCGAGCACTGTCTCAGGTACTGATGGAGCACTTTCTGAGGTATTGAGGGAGCACTCTCTGACGTACTGAGGAAGCACTATGTGAGGTACTGAGGGAGAACTATCTGAGGTATTGATGGAGCACTTTCTGAGGTATTGAGGGAGCACTTTCTGAGGTACTGAGGGGACACTTTCTGAGGTATTAAGGGAGCACTTTCTGAGTTATTGAGGGAGAACTATCAGAGGTATTGAGGGAGCACTTTCTGTGGTATGGAGGGAGCACCTTCTGAGGTCCTGAGGAAGCACTATCTGAGGTACTGAGGGAGCACTTTCTGAAGTATTGATGGAGCACTTTCTGAGGTACTGAGGAGATGTATCTGAGGGAGCACTTTCTGAGTTATTGAGGGAGCTCTATCTGAGGTACTGTGGGAGAACTATCTGAGGTAGTGATGGAGCACTTTCTGAGGTATTGAGGAAGCACTTTCTGAGTTATTGAGGGTGCACTATCTGAGGTACTGAGGGAGCACTTCCTGAGGTATTGAGGGGACACTTTCTGAGGTATTGAGGGAGCACTCTCTGAGGTACTGAGTGAGCACTTTCTGAGGTATTGAAGAAGCCCTTTCTGAGGTATTGAGGGAACACTATCTGAGGTATTGAGGTAGTACTATCTGAGGTACTGAGGGAGCACTTTCTGAGGTATTGAGGAAGCACTTTCTGAGGTATTCAGGGAGCACTTTCTGAGGTATTGAGGGAGCAATCTCTGAGGTACTGAGGGAGCATTTTCTGAGGTATTGAGGAAGCACTCTCTGAGGTACTGAGGGATCACTATCTGAGGTACTGAAGGTGAACGATCTGGGGTATTCAGGGAGAACTATCTGAGGTGCTGCGGGAGCACTTTCTGAGGTTATGTGGGAGCACTATCCGAGGTACTGAGGGAGAACTATCTGATGTATTGAGGGAGAACTATCTGAGGTACTGAGGGAGAACTATCTGAGGTACTGAGGGAGCATTTTCTGAGGTATTGAGGAAGCACTCTCTGAGGTATTGAGTGAGCACTATCTGAGGTACTGAGGGAGCACTATCTGAGGTACTGAGGGAGAACGATCTGGGTTATTCAGGGAGAACTATATGAGGTTTTGTGGGAGCATATCCGAGGTACTGAGGGAGAACTATCTGATGTATTGAGGCAGCACTATCTGAGGTACTGAGGGAGCACTATCTGAGGTACTGAGGGAGCATTATCTGAGGTATTGAGGGAGCACTATCTGAGGTACTGAGAGAGCACTATCTGAGGTACTGAGGGAGCACTATCTGAGGTACTGAGGGAGAACTATCTGGGGTATTGAGGGAGCACTATCTGAGGTACTGAGGGAGCATTATCTGAGGTATTGAGGGAGCACTATCTGAGGTACTGAGAGAGCACTATCTGAGGTACTGAGGGAGCACTATCTGCGGTCCTGAGGGTGCAATATCTGAGGTACTGAGGGTGCACTATCTGAGGCACTGAGGGAGCACTATCTGAGGTACTGAGGGAGAACTATCTGGGGTATTCAGGGAGAACTATCTGAGGTCCTGAGGGAGCACTTTCTGAGGTACTGAGGGAGAACTATCTGAGGTCCTGAGGGTGAACTATCTGAGGTAGTGAGGGTGAACTATCTGAGGTAGTGAGGGTGAACTATCTGAGGTACTGAGGGAGCACTATCTGAGGTACTGAGGGTGAACTATCTGAGGTACTGAGGGAGCACTATCTGGCGGTACAGAGTGCAGACGGTGGAAAGGAACAGATGCAATTCCCTGATCATTTCCTCAGGGTCCCCGGGGCACTCTGGTATCGTAATTTGAAATGGAAGCCACTTCCCATTTCAGCAGATCCAGATCATTTTACACAATCAGTGAAAAATAACAGCAGCATGTGTCTGAAACATGGTTTGGGGGAAAACTTTCATCAGTCTATTGTTACTTGTTGCTTGGAGACATTTTAGAAAATCAGGCACTCAAACAGACTAATGCTGTCGATGCAAGAGGTGGTGCACAGGAAGATCCAACAAGTCTCTGCAGCTGCTGTCTGTCCCCCTGGAGATGTCATCATGTGAGATCATGGCTCAGTCCTCGGAGATATCATTTCTCCAGCAATACCTCAACCATGCCTTTACAGCTGTGTGTGTGTGTGTGAGAGAGAGAGAAACAGTCAGCTAGAGAGAGAGAGACTGCCTGTGTGTGTGTGTGAAAGAGTGGATGCATGTGTATCTCTGTGTGTCTATATATGTGTGTGAGGGAGAAAGTGCATGTTCATGTGAGAGTGTGAGGGTGTGTGTGTCTCTGTGTGAGTGAGGGTGTGTGTGAGAGAGTGTGTATGTGTGTGTATGTGTGTGAGAGAGTGTGTCTGTGTGTATGTGTGTGTGTGAGTGTGTCTGTGTGTGTGAGAGAGTGTGTCTGTGTGTGAGAGAATGTATCTGTGTGCCTATGTGCGTGTGTATCTGTGTGTGCATATGTCTGTGTGTCTATGTGTGTGTATGACAGTTTGTCTTGTGTGCTAGAGAGTGTGTATGTATGTGTGAGAGAGTGTGTGTCTGTGTGCATGTGTGTGAGAGTGTGTCTATGTGTATTTGAGGGAGTGTGTGTCTGCGTGTGTATGTGTGTGTGAGAGAGAGTGTAACTGTGTGTTTTTGTGTGTGTGAGAAAGAGTGTCTGTGTGTGTTTGAGGGATCGTGTGTCTGTCTGTGTGTATGTGTGTGAGAGAGAGTGTGTGTGTGAGAGAGACAGAGAGTGTGTGTGAGAGAGAGAGTGTGTCTATGTGCGTGAGAGTGAGTAGGTGTGTGAGAGAATAAGAATGTGTGTGTGAGAGTGTGTGTGTAAATGAGAGAACGTGTGTGTATGTGTGTGTGAGAGAGAGTGTGTGTCTGTGTGTGAGAGAGTGTGTGTCTGTGTGTGCATGAGAGAGAGTGACTCTGTGTGTGAGAGAGAGTGTTTCTGAGAGAGAGAGAGAGTGTCTGCATGTATGTGTGAGAGAGCGTGTCCATGTGTGTATTTGAGGGAGCGTATGTCTGTGCGTGTATGTGTGTGAGAGAGAAAGTGTGTGCTTGTGTGTGTATGTGTGTGTGAGAGAGTTGTGCCTGTGTGTATGTGTTTGTGAGAGTGTGTCTGTGTTTGTGTTTGAGGGAGTGTGTGTGTGTGTGTGTGTGTATGTATGTAAACGAGCCAATATTATTGGGTGCCCGTGAATATAAAATTCAGCTGCTGTTTCAGATGAATTGGTCCTTGTGTCTCCAAAGACACAAAAGCTGTAAGAGTGACTTAACTGGGGGAAAGAGAGTTCTGTTCATTCCAGTGGGGATTCATCCGGTAAACCTTCCCCACACACTAACATCCCTCTAGCAATGCAGTGACTAGTCCTGCACACAGTGCTCCAGGTACAAACCAATGTAATGTCTTACCAGAGCATGGGACAGCTCCTCATTACAGAGCGGTATCTGGTGGGGATGTAAACAGAGGGTCACCATGGTCCAGCTGAGGGGAGAGGTTTAGAAGGAGAGTCCTTCAGAGTAACTCTAGCTAGTGTGTTAAGCTAACTGCCCAGCCAACTGAGCTAACCAACCTCACTCCAGGGACATGCCCTGTATAACCCAATCATAGCCAGCCTGCACCTCAATAGGAGCCAGGAGAAAGGCCATTCGGCCCCACCCTAACCCAGAAGGGAGAGCACGGGAAGCTGATGAAGGAAACAAGCCCCTCCCATCTGGCCGTCTGAAATGGAGCTGGAGGACAGAGCAGACCTGGCCTGCTGTTTGCTTCCCCGTGACTGGCCTGCTCCAGCTTACAGTGAGAGACTGAGGGGAACCTCAAGGAGATTTCACTTCTCACTGAGAGGCTGCAACTCCAATCCAAATCAGGCTGGTTCCCTCCGAGACTCACGGAAGAGGGCAGCCCTCTACAGATCAGGCCCTTGTGTCGTCCGAACCTCCAGTGTGGGGGCCAAGAGCTGGGAGGTAGTGTTAATAACATAAGACCATCCGAAATAGGAACAGGAGGAGACCATTCAGCCCCTCGAGGAGACCATTCAGCCCCTCGAGCCTGCTCTGGTATTCAATAGGATCGTGGATGATTCAACATTCGATTTGGGAGCTGAAACTAGGACAATACAGAGACAGAGAATCAAATTATTCTGCCATGAGGAATCATCAGACGAAAGCACACACACGCACACGGACACACCCACACACACAGACACACACACACACAGACACAGACACACACACACACGCAGACACACACACACACACACACACACAGACACACAGACAGACACACACACACAGACACACACACACAGACACACACACACAGACACACAGACTCACACACAGACACACACACACACACACACACACTCACTTACACACACACACACACACACACATACCACGTACGCACGCACACACACACACACACAGACACACACAGGCACACACACACACACACACGCATACACACTCACACACACGCGCGCGCGCACACACACACTCACACACAAACACAAACAGTGGGATTCAGGCCGTCTGTGGGAACGGGGAGAGACAAAGGAGCAAAATGCTAGAGAGGGATCTGATCCCAGAGATTTCACTGCTTCCCTCTCTCTCTGCGGCTCTCATGTCTATTTCTGTGTTCCCAGTTCTCTCTCCCACATCTTTCCTTCAATCCCTATCTCTCAACATCCTTCACATCTCTGTCCAATGTACATTTCCCAGTGTTCTGCAAATCTCTCTCTGCATGTCTGACAGCTCTGTGGGATCTTGCTATTCCTGTCTGTACATCACTCTAGCCACATCACAGCAGCCCCTACCACCACCCCACTCTCTCAGCTCTATCTCTCTTCTGCTGCAGCTCCTCTCTCTCTCTCTGTCCTATCTCTCTCCCTGGGATTTCCGTCTTGCTGTCTGCCTGAACTTCTCTCCCTGTCTTTCTCTCCCATTTTCACCTTGTATCTGTCTGACATTGTATTTCTCTTCCTGGAGTTTCACTCTCTCTCTCTCTGTCTCTCTCTGTCCTGCTCTCTCTCAGTTCTTCTCACTTCCTCTCCCCTTCCCCCCCGCCTGTCTTTGTCTTGTTCTCTCCCTCCCTCATGCTGTCTGTCCGTCCATCTCTCTTTCTCTCTGGTAGTTTCTCTCCCTCTTTCTCCCTGGACCCCTCTGCTCTGTCCCAGTGACTGGGGAAGGGGCATTGGGAAGAGTTTGCCTCAGTGCCTGGTCTCTCCCAGGATTTACCCCAACTGTGGGGAGGGGGTGAATGGAAGGAACATGAAGTACTTTTCTGAGTGCGTCTGAAAAAGAGAGAAAGAGAACGAGAAAGGGAGAGTGACAAGAAGAGAGAGAGAGACATGGAGAGAGTGGAGATGGAGAAAGTGGGGAGAGAGAAATGGGCAGTAAGAGTCAGGGAGGTGGAGTGAGAAAAGGACAGAGTGAGAGAGACAGGGAGAGAGAGAGAGTGAGATGGACATATATGGAGGGAGAAGGACAGTGTGTGTACTTGGCGATGGTTTTAGAGTGGGATCTTGCTGTGCATTACAGCAGTCAGTGTCAAAAGGCGAGTTAGACTCTGCACTATGTCCTCCAGCCCAGGGGCTGTGAGTCTGCATGGGAAGGGGGAGAGTGGGAGACACGGAGGGAATGGGACAGCCAGAGACAGGGTGAGGGTTTGATGGGGTTGGTGGTGAAAGGAGAGACTGTTGTCATAGAGAGATGGCGGGAGGGATAGCATGTGATGCAAAATCTGAGACAGGGTAGAGAAGAGGTCTTCACATGAAGGATAGTCAATGAGGCCATTCAGGGGCCAATCCTGAGGATCCTGAACCGAACCAGGATCATTTAATGGGGCAGGGGGATGATGGGCAGAAAGGACTCCATCTTTGATGCAAACCTTCTGTAATTCTTGGGCTGGGATCTTGCTGTACATTAAAATAAGTCACAGACCAGTCAGTCAACCCAGACTCATTTACCGGTGTGAGAAAGCGAGGACTGCAGATGCTGGAGAGTCAGAGTTACAAAGTGTGGAGCTGGAGAAGCACAGCAGGTCAGCCAGGAGAGTGGATGGTTCAGGCCTGACCTGCTGGGCTTTTCCAGCTCCACACTTTTCCACTCAACTCCCTCTGCCCCAGGGAGTGGGGCTCACAGCAATGTTGGGGGGGCAGCAAAATATTTGAGGGGGGCACAGTTGGTGAGGTGGGTATTTTGGAGGGAAGGTATTTGGGGAAGGGAATAAATTTGGGAGGAGAGTGAAAATGAGGGGCAAATGTTTTTAGGGGGTTCAAAATTAGGTGAGCACTTTCAGGTCTGAAATAAAGAAAAAGAGAAAGGGAGGGTGAGAAAAAGAGAGAGAGGTAGAGAGAGTGGGGATGGAGAAGGGGGATGAGAGAATGATGGGGCAGAGACAGACAGTGAGACGGAGGGTGTGAGAGAAAGGCAGATTGAGAGAAAGAGACAGACAGGGAGAGAGAAGGACAAAGAGAGAAGGGGAAGTCAGACTGAGAGAAACAGGCGTTGAAGCATGGACAGACTGAAGGGGGGACACTCAGTATTCCAGGTGGTTCCAGCTCCCTCTCTCTCAATGGTTTTTCACACTTCCTCTCTCCCATGCTCTTGGGGTTTCCTTCAGCTTGTCTCTCTCTCTCCCTCTCTCTCTCCCTCTCTCTGGATGGTGAGCTGGTCTCTGTCCCTTGCCATGTTGGGCACCTCAGAAAGCCTCCATAAAATTCAAGAGATCAGTCTGCAGGTGATCCCTGGTTTTGTTCATTTCTGGATGGTTTCCCAGAACTTTCTATACTTCGGCCAATTCGGAGAATCCGTTAATAGTTTGAAGTGTTGCTGATCATTTGGATGGCTTGTTCCTGTTAGTTTCTTTGTGTAGCAGGACCCGGTGCCTTCCTATCTGGGCCCTCCTTTGTTTGGTGGAGACGTTGTTAGGGATATGTCTGCCCAGGGGACCTGCTGCCTTTGACATTATGCTGATGGGATAACCATCTGGCTGCTGTCTGGCTTTTGTGGTTTGGGAGTATAACTTGTCCAATATACCCAGCATCTCTTGGCTGTCTATCTGTGTTTTAGCAAGGAGGCCGCAATACTTCACCCATTCCCCCTCCCCCACCCAGTCTTTAGAATGGAAAGAAGCTTATACAATGAATTACAAACCTAATTTTAAAAGCTGGTTATGTTTGTTGTCAGAGTAGCCTGCTGTTTGAGCGAAAGCCATTTTGTACATTGGTCAAACCGATTGTCATATGGCTGATAAGTGATATCATAGAATCCCTACAGAGCAGAAACAGGCCCTTCAGCCCATCGAGTCCACAATGACCCTCTGAAGAGAATCCAACTCAGATCCATCTCCTGATGATATCCCTGAAACCCTGCATTTCCCATGGCTATTCCAGCTAACCTGAATATCCCTCGACACTATGGGCAATCTGTCAAAAATGTGCAGATGCAGGGAGAATGTACAAACACCACACAGACAGTCGCTCAGGAGTGGAATCAAACCCACTCTGGCGCTGTGAGGTAACAGTGCTAACCACTGAGCGACTGTGGCACTCCTAACTGTTTCGACAAAACATATTCCGTTCTGAGAATCCATACAGAATTGGGATGCATAGCCAACATCCAATGAGCAGAATAAATGCAAGGGAATGAGACCTGCTGGCTCAAACTCCTGGAATTCCCTCCCTAAGGACATTGTGGGTCCACCACCTGCAACAGTTCAAGGAGGCAGCTCACCACCAAAACCAGCTCCCGAGCAGCTACGGACAGGCAATCAATACTGGGCCCAGCCAGGAACACTCAAACGCTGCAAATGAATGAAACTAAGGTGATCGCCCGGGGAGTTCCATCTACCTTCCAGCCCCTGGGGTGTGTCCAGGTATTATTCACCATGATCGTACCCATCTGTTACAGCCTGCAATCCTAACCACTGGTATCCCGAGATATATCATGGTGAGTGCGGTTAGGACCACAGCTTGATGTGAGAGGAGCCGAATTCGTTAATGACAGGGGGTGGGAATGCTGTGGTATGGCCTGTTCCTTCACATTTACGTAAGTGTGGTCCCTGTCAATGTCCCCTCTATCTCCACCACATATGGGAGGGAATCATGATAACACATCCAAATACCTTTTTTAATATAATTCCGATACTTTCGACTTCAAAGATCCCCATCCTAACTTTGTCACTTGGGATAATTGGAATCCCTCGCACCAAGCCCAGTGTCCCACCGAAAGTGTCCTTACAGCTGTTACTAACCCAGCCTTTGGTGAGCTGCTGTCCTTCACAGTGAGACATGTTAGTGTGGGTGTTCTCCTGGAACAAATATTTCCGCTGTTTGTCACTAATCCGGGATGGGACTTTTCTCGAGCAGTGAGGACCGCTGCCTTCATTTCATCATGGATGCCCTTCCCTCACTGTTGTCCCTCAGGGAGGGCTGAATGGCCTGGTGGACAAAGTCACATGGTGATTAATTTAATTTGTTTGTCAGCATCCAGTCCGTGTATGACAGACTGTCGGTCTATCTCATTAAAAATATATCTGGGTTTGAGACAGGATCAAACAGAGTGCCCACCAGCTGGGTGGTTGGAATGGCTGTTGTGTACGGAGTGAGACCATCAGCTGTCTGACACTGGGTAACCAGAGGGTTCATGGAATCTGGGTCCGTCTGTGGGTCAGCGCTGGGGGCAAAAGGAGCAGTTACCTGGGAGAAAGGCAGTGGGAGTTTCCATCTGTGGGCAGGTGTGGATGTGTCAGTGTGGAGCCTGTCATTACATCCCTGGGGAGGTAGAATCCCAAAGGCACACATTATCCCACTCTGGAAGGAGCCCTGGTTCCCTTGGCATTGTATTTGCTCCTGGCACCTCCTAATAGGGCCTGATGTGTGTTGCTCAGTATTGCAGGTGTACAGGACCCATGCAGCTGCTCGGTGCTCATACACTGTCCTTCCAGATTGTCCATGTAACCTGAGGCTGCTTCCCCATCCGCAGAGGCCCTCCTTTCACTGGATTGGGCTCTTCCCAATTGTAACTGGAGTAGTCCCATGTGGGTGAGATTTTCCTGCAACCTTCTGTCCTGCTCATTGTGTCGGAGACCTAGCTCGGTCACAACCTGTCGCTTTCCCTGGGGTGACTGGATCCCAGCTGCCTTATCCCAGCCGGGGATCCTCCAGGCTATCAGCAGTGGAGTGAGCTTTCCAGCTTCCTTCCCCAGCTCTCTATGGGCTTCTAACCACAGCTCCTGTACCAGGAATCCTTCGCTGCACGGCTAGGCTGGCTTCCTGCCAAATTCTGCAGGACTGTTTCACATTTGTACCGGCTCGTGTTCGTGTTGCTTTAGCTGCTTCTGTATTATGGGTCACCTGGGTATACTCATAGAGTCATAGAGTTCTACAGCATGGAGACAGGCTCTTTGGCCCAAACTGGCCCATCCACACGAACCCCGTTTCCCTGCACTTGACCCATATCCTTCCAATATGTTCCTCTACATGTATTTGTCCAAGTGCCTTTTAAATGTTATTAAATGTATACTCCTTGAACAGTTGCGCAGGTAGTTCATTCCGTTTGTATATACACTCTGGATAAAAACATTGTCCGCCAGGTTCCCTTTTCATCTTTCCCCTTTCACCTTAAACTGATGCCTTTTCATCCTCGATTCCCCAAGCCTTGGATAAAGACTGAGTGCATTCACCCTATCCATGCCTCCCATGATCTTATACACCTCTATAAGGACACCCCTCAGTCTCCTACACACGAAAGACAATGCCCTAGCTTGTCCAACCTCTCTCTATAACCGTCTAGTTGAGTTCTGGCAATATCCTTGTAAATTCCTTCTGCACTCTTTTCAGTTTAATAACATCCTTTGTATAGCAAGGTGGCCAAAACTGAACACAATATTCCAAGTGCGGCCTCACCAACATCCTGCACAACTACAACATAACTTCCCAACTTCAATATACCATGCCCTGACTGATGAAGGGCTCATTGTGCCAAAAGCCTTCTTCACTGCCCAGTCTACCTGTGACTCCCCTTTCAGAGAACCGTGCTCCTGGAATCCAAGGTCCCTCTGTTCCACTGGACTCCTTCAGGCCCTACCATTCACCACGAAACCCCTGTCTGATGTGACTTTCCAAAATGCTCAATCTCGCCCTTGTCTGTATTAAACTCTATTTGCCATTCTCAGCCCAATTCCCCAGCTGATCAAAGCCCTGTTGCAATTGCTGAGAACCTTCCTCACTTATTTTAGTGTAATCTGCAAACTTTCTAATCATGTGCCTTAAACATCCTCATCCAAATCATTGATCTAGATAGCAAACAGCAATGGGCCTAGCACTGACCAGCTCAGTGGCTCAGTGGTTAGCACTGCTACCCCACAGCACTGTGGATCTGGGTTCAATTCCAACCTCACAGAATGGTCTGCGTGAGTTAAATCCTGTTAGGGTTAGATTTCCTACAGTATGGAAAGAGGCCATTTGGCCCAACAAGTCCACACTGACCTGCTGAAGAGTAACCCACCCAGAGCCATTCTCCCTACCTAATACCTTGGAAGAAGGCACCTAGCACTATGGACAATTTAGCCTGGCCAATTCATCTGACCTGCGCATTTTTGGATTGTTGGAGGAAACTGGAGCACCCGGAAAAAACCCACGCAGACACAGGGAGAATGTGTAAACTCCACACAGACAGTCACCCGAGGCCGGGGTCGAACCCGGGTCCCTGGCACTGTGATGCAGCAGTACCAACCACTGAGCAACCATGCCACCCCAACTGAGTTTCTATGTTCTCCCCGTGTCTGTGTGGGTTCCCTCTGGGTGCTCCGGTTTCCTCCCACAATCCAAAGATGTGCAGGTCAGGTAAATTGGCCATGCTTAATTGCCAATGGTGTTCATGGATGTGTAATTAAGTTGCATTAGTGAGGGGTAAATGTAGAGTAACAGGGTAGGGGAATGGGTTTGGGTGGAATAATCTTCAGAGGGCCAGAGAACCTGTTGGGCCAAAGGGCCTGTTTCCACAGAGGAGGGATTCTATGATTCTATGACCGCTGATGCACACCACTAGTCCCAGGCCTCCAGTCTGACTGTTACCCTCTGCTTCCGACCATCAAGCCAATTGTGTATCCAGTTTACCAATGCCCCCTGGATTCCATGCGATCAAACCTTTCGTGGGGGAGTGGTGAGTGCAGAGTTGAGTCAGTATCACGAAGGAAGGGGGAGATTGGAGTGCTGGGAAGGGATCAGTCAGGGAGGGGGTGAGTGCAGTGTAGGGTAGGGGTCAGTCAGGGAGGGGGAGAGTGCAGTGTTGTCTAGGGATCAGTCAAAAAGAGGGAGAGTGCAGTGTTGTCTAGGGATCAGTCAGGGAGGGGGAGATTATAGTGTTGGGTAGGGATCAGTCAGGGAGGGGGTGAGTGCAGTGTTGGGTAGGGATCAGTCAGGGAGGGGGTGAGTGCAGTGTTGGGTAGGGATCAGTCAGGGAGGGGGTGAGTGCAGTGTTGGGTAGGGATCAGTCAGGGAGGGGGTGAGTGCAGTGTTGGGTAGGGATCAGACAGGGAGGGGGTGAGTGCAGTGTTGGGTAGGGATCAGTCAGGGAGGGGGTGAGTGCAGTGTTGGGTAGGGATCAGTCAGGGAGGGGGTGAGTGCAGTGTTGTGTAGGGATCAAACAGTTGGGGGTTAGTGCAGTGTTGGGTAGGGATCAGTCAGGGAGGGGGTGAGTGCAGTGTTGGGTAGGGATCAGTCAGGGAGGGGGTGAGTGCAGTGTTGTGTAGGGATCAGTCAGGGAGGGGGTGATTGCAGTGTTGGGTAGGGATCAGTCAGGGAGGGGGAGAGTGCAGTGTTGGGTAGGGATCAGTCAGGGAGGGGGTGAGTGCAGTGTTGGGTAGGGATCAGTCAGGGAGGGGGTGAGTGCAGTGTTGGGTAGGGATCAGTCAGGGAGGGGGTGAGTGCAGTGTTGGGTAGCGATCAGTCAGGGAGGGGGAGATTGCAGTGTTGGGTAGGGATCAGTCAGGGAGGGGGTGAGTGCAGTGTTGGGTAGGGATCAGACAGGGAGGGGGAGATTGCAGTGTTGGGTAGGGGTCAGTCAGGGAGGGGGTGACTGCAGTGTTGGTTAGGGGTCAGTCAGGGAGGGGGTGGGTGCAGTGTTGGGTAGGGATCAGTCAGGGAGGGGGAGATTGCAGTGTTGAGTAGGGAAAAGTCAGGGAGGGGGTGATTGCAGTGTTGTGTAGGGATCAGTCAGGGAGGGGGTGGGTGCAGTGTTGTGTAGGGATCAGTCAGGGAGGGGGAGATTGCAGTGTTGTGTATGGATCAGTCAGGGAGGGGGTGAGTGCAGTGTTGGGTAGGGATCAGTCAGGGAGGGGGTGAGTGCAGTGTTGGGTAGGGATCAGTCAGGGAGGGGATGAGTGCAGTGTTGGGTAGGGATCAGTCAGGGAGGGGGTGAGTGCAGTGTTGGGTAGGGATCAGTCAGGGAGGGGGAGATTGCAGTGTTGGGTAGGGATCAGTCAGGGAGGGGGAGAGTGCAGTGTTGTGTAGGGATCAGTCAGGGAGGGGGTGAGTGCAGTGTTGGGTAGGGATAAGTCAGGGAGGGGGTGAGTGCAGTGTTGGGTAGGGATCAGTCAGGGAGGGGGTGAGTGCAGTGTTGGGTAGGGATCAGTCAGGGAGGGGGAGATTGCAGTGTTGGGTAGGGATCAGTCAGGGAGGGGGAGATTGCAGTGTTGGGTAGGGATCAGTCAGGGAGGGGGAGAGTGCAGTGTTGGGTAGGGATCAGTCAGGGAGGGGGAGAGTGCAGTGTTGGGTAGGGATCAGACAGGGAGGGGGAGAGTGCAGTGTTGGGTAGGGATCAGTCAGGGAGGGGGAGATTGCAGTGTTGGGTAGGGATCAGTCAGGGAGGGGGAGAGTGCAGTGTTGGGTAGGGATCAGACAGGGAGGGGGATATTGCAGTGTTGGACAGGGATCAGTCAGGGAGGGGGAGATTCCAGTGTTGGACAGGGATCAGTCAGGGAGGGGGAGAGTGCAGTGTTGGGTAGGGATCAGTCAGGGAGGGGGTGAGTGCAGTGTTGGGTAGGGATCAGTCAGGGAGGGGGTGAGTACAGTGTTGGGTTGGGATCAGTCAGGGAGGGGTGAGTGCAGTGTTGGGGAGGGATCAGTCAGGGAGGGGGAGATTGCAGTGTTGGGTAGGGGTCAGTCAGGGAGGGGGTGAGTGCAGTGTTGGGTAGGGATCAGTCAGGGAGGGGGTGAGTGCAGTGTTGGGTAGGGATCAGTCAGGGAGGGGGTGAGTGCAGTGTTGGGTAGGGATCAGTCAGGGAGGGGGTGAGTGCAGTGTTGGGTAGGGGTCAGTCAGGGAGGGGGTGAGTGCAGTGTTGGGTAGGGATCAGTCAGGGAGGGGGAGATTGCAGTGTTGGGTAGGGGTCAGTCAGGGAGGGGGTGAGTGCAGTGTTGGGTAGGAATCAGTCAGGGAGGGGGTGAGTGCAGTGTTGGGTAGGGATCAGTCAGGGAGGGGGTGAGTGCAGTGTTGGGTAGGGATCAGTCAGGGAGGGGGTGAGTGCAGTGTTGGGTAGGGATCAGTCAGGGAGGGGGTGAGTGCAGTGTTGGGTAGGGGTCAGTCAGGGAGGGGGGGAGTGCAGTGTTGGGTAGGGATCAGTCAGGGAGGGGGTGAGTGCAGTGTTGGGTAGGGATCAGTCAGGGAGGGGGTGAGTGCAGTGTTGGGTAGGGGTCAGTCAGGGAGGGGGTGAGTGCAGTGTTGGGTAGGGATCAGTCAGGGAGGGGGAGAGTGCAGTGTTGGGTAGGGGTCAGTCAGGGAGGGGGTGAGTGCAGTGTTGGGTAGGGATCAGTCAGGGAGGGGGTGAGTGCAGTGTTGGGTAGGGATCAGTCAGGGAGGGGGTGAGTGCAGTGTTGGGTAGGGATCAGTCAGGGAGGGGGTGAGTGCAGTGTTGGGTAGGGATCAGTCAGGGAGGGGGTGAGTGCAGTGTTGTGTAGGGATCAGTCAGGGAGGGGGTGAGTGCAGTGTTGTGTAGGGATCTGTCAGGGAGGGGGAGATTGCAGTGTTGGGTAGGGATCAGTCAGGGAGGGGGTGGGTGCAGTGTTGGGTAGGGATCAGTCAGGGAGGGGGTGAGTGCAGTGTTGGGTAGGGATCCGTCAGGGAGGGGGTGAGTGCAGTGTTGCGTAGGGATCAGTCAGGGAGGGGGAGAGTGCAGTGTTGGGTAGGGATCAGTCAGGGAGGGGGTGAGTGCAGTGTTGTGTAGGGATCTGTCAGGGAGGGGGAGATTGCAGTGTTGGGTAGGGATCAGTCAGGGAGGGGGTGAGTGCAGTGTTGTGTAGGGATCAGTCAGGGAGGGGGTGAGTGCAGTGTTGGGTAGGGGTCAGTCAGGGAGGGGGGGAGTGCAGTGTTGGGTAGGGATCAGTCAGGGAGGGGGTGAGTGCAGTGTTGTGTAGGGATCAGTCAGGGAGGGGGTGAGTGCCGTGTTGGGTAGGGATCAGTCAGGGAGGGGGTGAGTGCAGTGTTGGGTTGGGATCAGTCAGGGAGGGGGTGGGTGCAGTGTTGGGTAGGGATCAGTCAGGGAGGGGGAGAGTGCAGTGTTGGGTAGGGATCAGTCAGGGAGGGGGTGAGTGCAGTGTTGGGTAGGGATCAGTCAGGGAGGGGGTGAGTGCAGTGTTGGGTAGGGATCAGTCAGGGAGGGGGTGAGTGCAGTGTTGGGTAGGGATCAGTCAGGGAGGGGGTGAGTGCAGTGTTGGGTAGGGATCAGTCAGGGAGGGGGAGAGTGCAGTGTTGTGTAGGGATCAGTCAGGGAGGGGGTGAGTGCAGTGTTGGGTAGGGATCAGTCAGGGAGGGGGTGAGTGCAGTGTTGGGTAGGGATCAGTCAGGGAGGGGGTGAGTGCAGTGTTGGGTAGGGATCAGTCAGGGAGGGGGGTGAGTGCAGTGTTGGGTAGGGATCAGTCAGGGAGGGGGAGAGTGCAGTGTTGGGTAGGGATCAGTCAGGGAGGGGGTGAGTGCAGTGTTGGGTAGAGATCAGTCAGGGAGGGGGAGATTGCAGTGTTGGGTAGGGATCAGTCAGGGAGGGGGAGAGTGCAGTGTTGGGTAGGGATCAGTCAGGGAGGGGGTGAGTGCAGTGTTGGGTAGGGATCAGTCAGGGAGGGGGTGAGTGCAGTGTTGGGTAGGGATCAGTCAGGGAGGGGGAGAGTGCAGTGTTGGGTAGGGGTCAGTCAGGGAGGGGGTGAGTGCAGTGTTGGGTAGGGATCAGTCAGGGAGGGGGTGAGTGCAGTGTTGTGTAGGGATCAGTCAGGGAGGGGGTGAGTGCAGTGTTGGGTTGGGATCAGTCAGGGAGGGGGTGAGTGCAGTGTTGGGTAGGGATCAGTCAGGGAGGGGGTGAGTGCAGTGTTGGGTAGGGATCAGTCAGGGAGGGGGTGAGTGCAGTGTTGGGTAGGGATCAGTCAGGGAGGGGGAGAGTGCAGTGTTGGGTAGGGGTCAGTCAGGGAGGGGGTGAGTGCAGTGTGGGGTAGGGGTCAGTCAGGGAGGGGGTGAGTGCAGTGTTGGGTAGAGATCAGTCAGGGAGGGGGTGAGTGCAGTGTTGGGTAGGGATCAGTCAGGGAGGGGGTGAGTGCAGTGTTGGGTAGGGATCAGTCAGGGAGGGGGTGAGTGCAGTGTTGGGTAGGGATCAGTCAGGGAGGGGGAGAGTGCAGTGTTGGGTAGGGGTCAGTCAGGGAGGGGGTGAGTGCAGTGTGGGGTAGGGGTCAGTCAGGGAGGGGGTGAGTGCAGTGTTGGGTAGAGATCAGTCAGGGAGGGGGTGAGTGCAGTGTTGTGTAGGGATCAGTCAGGGAGGGGGAGAATGCAGTGTTGGGTAGGGATCAGTCAGGGAGGGGGAGAGTGCAGTGTTGGGTAGGGATCAGTCAGGGAGGGGGAGAGTGCAGTGTTGTGTAGGGATCAGTCAGGGAGGGGGAGAATGCAGTGTTGGGTAGGGATCAGTCAGGGAGGGGGAGAGTGCAGTGTTGGGTAGGGATCAGTCAGGGAGGGGGAGAGTGCAGTGTTGGGTAGGGGTCAGTCAGGGAGGGGGTGAGTGCAGTGTGGGGTAGGGGTCAGTCAGGGAGGGGGTGAGTGCAGTGTTGGGTAGAGATCAGTCAGGGAGGGGGTGAGTGCAGTGTTGGGTAGGGATCAGTCAGGGAGGGGGAGAGTGCAGTGTTGTGTAGGGATCAGTCAGGGAGGGGGAGAATGCAGTGTTGGGTAGGGATCAGTCAGGGAGGGGGAGAGTGCAGTGTTGGGTAGGGATCAGTCAGGGAGGGGGTGAGTGCAGTGTTGTGCAGGGATCAGTCAGGGAGGGGGTGAGTGCAGTGTTGGGTAGGGATCAGTCAGGGAGGGGGAGAATGCAGTGTTGGGTAGGGATCAGTCAGGGAGGGGGAGAGTGCAGTGTTGTGTAGGGATCAGTCAGGGAGGGGGGTGAGTGCAGTGTTGGGTAGGGGTCAGTCAGGGAGGGGGGTGAGTGCAGTGTTGGGTAGGGATCAGTCAGGGAGGGGGGTGAGTGCAGTGTTGGGTAGGGATCAGTCAGGGAGGGGGTGAGTGCAGTGTTGTGTAGGGGTCAGTCAGGGAGGGGGAGATTGCAGTGTTGGGTAGGGATCAGTCAGGGAGGGGGAGATTGCAGTGTTGGGTAGGGATCAGTCAGGGAGGGGGGGAGTGCAGTGTTGGGTAGGGATCAGTCAGGGAGGGGGTGAGTGCAGTGTTGCGTAGGGGTCAGTCAGGGAGGGGGAGATTGCAGTGTTGGGTAGGGATCAGTCAGGGAGGGGGGGAGTGCAGTGTTGGGTAGGGATCAGTCAGGGAGGGGGTGAGTGCAGTGTTGGGTAGGGATCAGTCAGGGAGGGGGTGAGTGCAGTGTTATGTAGGGATCAGTCAGGGAGGGGGGTGAGTGCAGTGTTGGGTAGAGATCAGTCAGGGAGGGGGTGAGTGCAGTGTTGTGTAGGGATCAGTCAGGGAGGGGGTGAGTGCAGTGTTGGGTAGGGATCAGTCAGGGAGGGGGTGAGTGCAGTGTTGGGTAGGGATCAGTCAGGGAGGGGGTGAGTGCAGTGTTGGGTAGGGATCAGTCAGGGAGGGGGTGAGTGCAGTGTTGTGTAGGGATCAGTCAGGGAGGGGGTGAGTGCAGTGTTGGGTAGGGATCAGTCAGGGAGGGGGTGAGTGCAGTGTTGTGTTGGGATCAGTCAGGGAGGGGGAGAGTGCAGTGTTGGGTAGGGATCAGTCAGCGAGGGGGTGAGCGCAGTGTTGTGTTGGGATCAGTCAGGGAGGGGGTGAGTGCAGTGTTGGGTAGGGATCAGTCAGGGAGGGGGTGAGTGCAGTGTTGTGTTGGGATCAGTCAGGGAGGGGGTGAGTGCAGTGTTGTGTAGGGATCAGTCAGGGAGGGGGTGAGTGCAGTGTTGGATAGGGATCAGTCAGGGAGAGGGTGAGTGCAGTGTTGGGTCGGGATCAGTCAGGGAGGGGGTGAGTGCAGTATTGGATAGGGATCAGTCAGGGAGGGGGAGAGTGCAGTGTTGGGTAGGGGTCAGTCAGGGAGGGGGTGAGTGCAGTGTTGGGTAGGGATCAGTCAGGGAGGGGGTGAGTGCAGTGTTGGGTAGGGATCAGTCAGGGAGGGGGTGAGTGCAGTGTTGGGTCGGGATCAGTCAGGGAGGGGGAGAGTGCAGTGTTGCGTAGGGATCAGTCAGGGAGGGGGAGAGTGCAGTGTTGGGTAGGGATCAGTCAGGGAGGGGGGTGAGTGCAGTGTTGTGTTGGGATCAGTCAGGGAGGGGGAGAGTGCAGTGTTGGGTAGGGATCAGTCAGCGAGGGGGTGAGCGCAGTGTTGTGTTGGGATCAGTCAGGGAGGGGGTGAGTGCAGTGTTGGGTAGGGATCAGTCAGGGAGGGGGTGAGTGCAGTGTTGGGTAGGGATCAGTCAGGGAGGGGGAGAGTGCAGTGTTGGGTAGGGATCAGTCAGGGAGGGGGTGAGTGCAGTGTTGGGTAGGGGTCAGTCAGGGAGGGGGTGAGTGCAGTGTTGGGTAGGGATCAGTCAGGGAGGGGGTGAGTGCAGTGTTGGGTAGGGATCAGTCAGGGAGGGGGGAGAGTGCAGTGTTGTGTCGGGATCAGTCAGGGAGGGGGTGAGTGCAGTGTTGGGTAGGGATCAGTCAGGGAGGGGGTGAGTGCAGTGTTGTGTCGGGATCAGTCAGGGAGGGGGTGAGTGCAGTGTTGGGTAGGGATCAGTCAGGGAGGGGGTGAGTGCAGTGTTGGGTAGGGATCTTTCAGGGAGGGGGTGAGTGCAGTGTTGGGTAGGGATCAGTCAGGGAGCGGGTGAGTGCAGTGTTGGGTAGGGATCAGTCAGGGAGAGGGTGAGTGCAGTGTTGGGTAGGGATCAGTCAGGGAGGGGGTGAGTGCAGTGTTGTGTAGGGATCAGTCAGGGTGGGGGTGAGTGCAGTGTTGGGTAGGGATCAGTCAGGGAGGGGGTGAGTGCAGTGTTGGGTAGGGGTCAGTCAGGGAGGGGGTGAGTGCAGTGTTGGGTAGGGATCAGTCAGGGAGGGGGTGAGTGCAGTGTTGGGTAGGGGTCAGTCAGGGAGGGGGTGAGTGCAGTGTTGGGTAGGGATCAGTCAGGGAGGGGGTGAGTGCAGTGTTGTGTAGGGATCAGTCAGGGAGGGGGTGAGTGCAGTGTAGGGTAGGGATCAGTCAGGGAGGGGGTGAGTGCAGTGTTGGGTAGGGATCAGTCAGGGAGGGGGTGAGTGCAGTGTTGTGTAGGGATCAGTCAGGGAGGGGGTGAGTGCAGTGTTGGGTAGGGATCAGTCAGGGAGGGGGTGAGTGCAGTGTTGTGTAGGGATCAGTCAGGGAGGGGGTGAGTGCAGTGTTGTGTAGGGATCAGTCAGGGAGGGGGAGAATGCAGTGTTGGGTAGGGATCAGTCAGGGAGGGGGAGAGTGCAGTGTTGGGTAGGGATCAGTCAGGGAGGGGGTGAGTGCAGTGTTGTGCAGGGATCAGTCAGGGAGGGGGTGAGTGCAGTGTTGAGTAGCGATCAGTCAGGGAGGGGGTGAGTGCAGTGTTGGGTAGGGATCAGTCAGGGAGGGGGAGAATGCAGTGTTGGGTAGGGATCAGTCAGGGAGGGGGAGAGTGCAGTGTTGTGTAGGGATCAGTCAGGGAGGGGGGTGAGTGCAGTGTTGGGTAGGGGTCAGTCAGGGAGGGGGGTGAGTGCAGTGTTGGGTAGGGATCAGTCAGGGAGGGGGGTGAGTGCAGTGTTGGGTAGGGATCAGTCAGGGAGGGGGTGAGTGCAGTGTTGTGTAGGGGTCAGTGAGGGAGGGGGAGATTGCAGTGTTGGGTAGGGATCAGTCAGGGAGGGGGAGATTGCAGTGTTGGGTAGGGATCAGTCAGGGAGGGGGGGAGTGCAGTGTTGGGTAGGGATCAGTCAGGGAGGGGGTGAGTGCAGTGTTGTGTAGGGGTCAGTCAGGGAGGGGGAGATTGCAGTGTTGGGTAGGGATCAGTCAGGGAGGGGGGGAGTGCAGTGTTGGGTAGGGATCAGTCAGGGAGGGGGTGAGTGCAGTGTTGGGTAGGGATCAGTCAGGGAGGGGGAGATTGCAGTGTTGTGTAGGGATCAGTCAGGGAGGGGGTGAGTGCAGTGTTGGGTAGGGATCAGTCAGGGAGAGGGTGAGTGCAGTGTTGGGTCGGGATCAGTCAGGGAGGGGGTGAGTGCAGTGTTGGGTAGGGATCAGTCAGGGAGGGGGTGAGTGCAGTGTTGGGTAGGGATCAGTCAGGGAGAGGGTGAGTGCAGTGTTGGGTCGGGATCAGTCAGGGAGGGGGTGAGTGCAGTGTTGGGTAGGGATCAGTCAGGGAGGGGGTGAGTGCAGTGTTGAGTAGGGATCAGTCAGGGAGTGGGTGAGTGCAGTATTGGATAGGGATCAGTCAGGGAGGGGGAGAGTGCAGTGTTGTGTAGGGGTCAGTCAGGGAGGGGGTGAGTGCAGTGTTGGATAGGGATCAGTCAGGGAGAGGGTGAGTGCAGTGTTGGGTAGGGATCAGTCAGGGAGGGGGTGAGTGCAGTGTTGGGTCGGGATCAGTCAGGGAGGGGGAGAGTGCAGTGTTGCGTAGGGATCAGTCAGGGAGGGGGAGAGTGCAGTGTTGGGTAGGGATCAGTCAGGGAGGGGGGTGAGTGCAGTGTTGTGTTGGGATCAGTCAGGGAGGGGGAGAGTGCAGTGTTGGGTAGGGATCAGTCAGGGAGGGGGAGAGTGCAGTGTTGGGTAGGGATCAGTCAGGGAGGGGGTCAGTGCAGTGTTGTGTAGGGATCAGTCAGGGAGGGGGAGAGTGCAGTGTTGGGTAGGGATCAGTCAGCGAGGGGGTGAGCGCAGTGTTGTGTTGGGATCAGTCAGGGAGGGGGTGAGTGCAGTGTTGGGTAGGGATCAGTCAGGGAGGGGGAGAGTGCAGTGTTGGGTAGGGATCAGTCAGGGAGGGGGTGAGTGCAGTGTTGGGTAGGGGTCAGTCAGGGAGGGGGTGAGTGCAGTGTTGGGTAGGGATCAGTCAGGGAGGGGGTGAGTGCAGTGTTGGGTAGGGATCAGTCAGGGAGGGGGGAGAGTGCAGTGTTGTGTCGGGATCAGTCAGGGAGGGGGTGAGTGCAGTGTTGGGTAGGGATCAGTCAGGGAGGGGGTGAGTGCAGTGTTGTGTCGGGATCAGTCAGGGAGGGGGTGAGTGCAGTGTTGGGTAGGGATCAGTCAGGGAGGGGGTGAGTGCAGTGTTGGGTAGGGATCAGTCAGGGAGGGGGTGAGTGCAGTGTTGGGTAGGGATCAGTCAGGGAGGGGGTGAGTGCAGTGTTGGGTAGGGATCAGTCAGGGAGGGGGTGAGTGCAGTGTTGGGTAGGGATCAGTCAGGGAGGGGGTGAGTGCAGTGTTGTGTAGGGATCAGTCAGGGTGGGGGTGAGTGCAGTGTTGGGTAGGGATCAGTCAGGGAGGGGGTGAGTGCAGTGTTGGGTAGGGGTCAGTCAGGGAGGGGGTGAGTGCAGTGTTGGGTAGGGATCAGTCAGGGAGGGGGTGAGTGCAGTGTTGGGTAGGGGTCAGTCAGGGAGGGGGTGAGTGCAGTGTTGGGTAGGGATCAGTCAGGGAGGGGGTGAGTGCAGTGTTGTGTAGGGATCAGTCAGGGAGGGGGTGAGTGCAGTGTAGGGTAGGGATCAGTCAGGGAGGGGGTGAGTGCAGTGTTGGGTAGGGATCAGTCAGGGAGGGGGTGAGTGCAGTGTTGTGTAGGGATCAGTCAGGGAGGGGGTGAGTGCAGTGTTGGGTAGGGATCAGTCAGGGAGGGGGTGAGTGCAGTGTTGGGGAGGGATCAGTCAGGGAGGGGGGAGAGTGCAGTCTTGGGTAGGGATCAGTTAGGGAGGGGGAGAGTGCAGTGTTGTGTAGGGATCAGTCAGGGAGGGGGAGATTGCAGTGTTGGGTAGGGATCAGTCAGGGAGGGGGTGAGTGCAGTGTTGGGTAGGGATCAGTCAGGGAGGGGGGTGAGTGCAGTGTTGGGTAGGGATCAGTCAGGGAGGGGGTGAGTGCAGTGTTGTGTAGGGATCAGTCAGGGAGGGGGTGAGTGCAGTGTTGGGTAGGGATCAGTCAGGGAGGGGGGTGAGTGCAGTGTTGGGTGGGGATCAGTCAGGGAGGGGGTGAGTGCAGTGTTGGGTGGGGATCAGTCAGTGAGGGGGAGATTGCAGTGTTGGGTAGGGATCAGTCAGGGAGGGGGTGAGTGCAGTGTTGGGTAGGGATCAGTCAGGGACGGTTGAAACTTTATTGCTGGAACAGCACAGCAGGTCAGGCAGCATCCAGGGAACAGGAGATTCGACGTTTCGGGCACAGGCCCTTCTTCAGGAATGAGCAGAGAGTGTTCAGCAGGAGAAGATAAAAGGTCGGGAGGAGGGACTTGGAGGAGGGGCGTTGGAAATGTGATAGGTGGAAAGAGGTCAAGGTGAGGGTGATAGGTCGGAGTAGGATGGAGGCGGAGAGGTCAAGAAGAAGACTGCAGGTCAGGAAGGCGGTGCCGGGCTGGAGGGATCCGGCTGAGACAAGGTGGGGGGAGGGGGGATGAAGAAACTGGTGAAGTCCAAGTTCATCCCCTGCGGCTGGAGGGTTCCCAGTCGGAAGATAAGACGCTCCTTCTCCGACCGTCGGGTTGTTGTGGTTTGGCGGTGGATGAGTCCAATGACCTGCATATCCTCGGTGGAGTGGGAGGGGGAGTTGAAATGCTGTGCTACAGGGTGGTTGGGTTGGTTCGTCCGGGTGGCCCAGAGGTGCTCTCTGAATCGCTCCGCAAGTAGGCGGCCTGTCTCCCCAATATAGAGGAGGCCACACCGGCTGCAGCGGATGCAGTAGATGATGTGGGTGGAGGTGCAGGTGAATCTGTGGCGGATATGGAAGTTTCCTTTGGGGCCTTGGAGAGATGTGAGGGGGGAGGTGTGGGCGCAAGTGTTGCACCTCCTGCGGTTGCAAGGGAAGGTGCCGGGAGTGGAGGTTGGGTCGGTGGGGGGTGTGGATCTGACAAGGGAGTCGCGGAGGGAGTGGTCTCGACCTCTTCATAGCAAACTGCCGCCGCGATATTAACCGCTACCTGAACTCCCCCACCCCTCCCACCCACTCCAACCTCTCACCCTCGAACGCGCAGCCCTCCACTCCCTCCGTTCCAACCCCAACCTCACCATCAAACCAGCAGACAAGGGAGGCGCAGTAGTAGTTTGGCGCACCGACCTCTACACCGCTGAGGCCAAACGCCAGCTCGCAGATACCTCCTCCTACCGTCCCCTTGACCATGACCCCACCCCCCACCACCAAACCATCATCTCCCTGACCGTCCATAACCTCATCACCTCAGGGGACCTCCCATCCACCGCCTCCAACCTCATAGTCCCACAACCCCGCACCGCCCGTTTCTACCTCCTGCCCAAAATCCACAAACCTGACTGCCCCGGACGACCCATCGTCTCAGCCTGCTCCTGCGCAACCGAACTCATCTCGGCATACCTCGACACGGTCCTGTCCCCATTAGTCCAAGAACTCCCCACCTACGTTCGTGACACCACCCACGCCCTCCACCTCCTCCAGGATTTCCGCTTCCCCGGTCCCCAACGCCTCATCTTCACCATGGACATCCAGTCCCTGTACACCTCCATCCCCCATCACGAAGGACTCAAAGCACTCCACTTCTTCCTTTCCCGCCGTACCACCCAGTACCCTTCCACCGACACCCTCCTTCGACTGACCGAACTGGTCCTCACCCTGAACAACTTTTCTTTCCAATCCTCCCACTTTCTCCAAACAAAAGGAGTAGCCATGGGCACCCGCATGGGCCCCAGCTATGCCTGCCTCTTCGTAGGGTATGTGGAACAATCCATCTTCCGCAACTACACTGGCCCCACCCCCCATCTTTTCCTTCGCTACATTGATGACTGTATCGGCGCTACCTCGTGCTCCCACGAGGAGGTTGAACAGTTCATCCACTACACTAACACCTTCCACCCCGACCTCAAATTCACCTGGACAGTCTCGGACTCCTCCCTCCCCTTCCTAGACCTTTCTGTTTCTATCTCATGCAACCGAATCAACACGGACATCTTCTACAAACCAACCGACTCCCACAGCTACCTGGACTACACCTCCTCCCATCCTGCCCCCTGTAAAAATGCCATCCCATTCTCCCAATTCCTTCGTCTCCGCCGCATCTGCTCCCAGGAGGACCAGTTCAAAATACGTACAACACAGATGGCCTCCTTCTTCAAGGACCGCAATTTCCCCCCCAACGTGGTCGACGGTGCCCTCCACCGCATCTCCTCCACTTCCCGCTCCTCCGCCCTTGAGCCCCGCCCCTCCAACCGCCACCAGGACAGAACCCCACTGGTCCTCACCTACCACCCCACCAATCTTCATGTACAGCGCATCATCCGCCGTCACTTCCGCCACCTCCAAACAGACCCCAGCACCAAGGATATATTTCCCTCCCCTCCCCTATCAGCTTTCCGTAGAGACCACTCCCTCCGCGACTCCCTTGTCAGATCCACACCCCCCACCGACCCAACCTCCACTCCCGGCACCTTCCCTTGCAACCGCAGGAGGTGCAACACTTGCGCCCACACCTCCCCCTCACTTCTCTCCAAGGCCCCAAAGGAAACTTCCATATCCGCCACAGATTCACCTGCACCTCCACCCACATCATCTACTGCATCCGCTGCAGCCGGTGTGTCCTCCTCTATATTGGGGAGACAGGCCGCCTACTTGCGGAGCGATTCAGAGAGCACCTCTGGGCCACCCGGACGAACCAACCCAACCACCCTGTAGCACAGCATTTCAACTCCCCCTCCCACTCCACCGAGGATATGCAGGTCATTGGACTCATCCACCGCCAAACCACAACAACCCGACGGTCGGAGGAGGAGCGTCTTATCTTCCGACTGGGAACCCTCCAACCGCAGGGGATGAACTTGGACTTCACCAGTTTCTTCATCCCCCCTCCCCCCACCTTGTCTCAGCCGAATCCCTCCAGCCCGGCACCGCCTTCCTGACCTGCAGTCTTCTTCTTGACCTCTCCGCCTCCATCCTACTCCGACCTATCACCCTCACCTTGACCTCTTTCCACCTATCACATTTCCAACGCCCCTCCTCCAAGTCCCTCCTCCCTACCTTTTATCTTCTCCTGCTGAACACTCTCTGCTCATTTCTGAAGAAGGGCCTGTGCCCGAAACGTCAAATCTCCTGTTCCCTGGATGCTGCCTGACCTGCTGTGCTGTTCCAGCAATAAAGTTTCAGCAAGAAAGAAATCCCAGGGAGAGAGATAGGACAGAGAGAGAGAGAGAGAGGAGCTGCAGCAGCAGAGAGATAGAGCTGAGAGAGTGGGGTGGTGGTGGGGGCTGTGATGTGGCTAGAGTGATGTACAGACAGGAATAGCAAGATCCCACAGAGCTGTCAGACAGATGCAGAGAGAGATTTGCAGAACACTGGGAAATGTACATTGGACAGAGATGTGAAGGATGTTGAGAGATAGGGATTGAAGGAAAGATGTGGGAGAGAGAACTGGGAACACAGAAATAGACATGAGAGCCGCAGAGAGAGAGGGAAGCAGTGAAATCTGTGGGATCAGATCCCTCTCTAGCATTTTGCTCCTTTGTCTCTCCCCGTTCCCACAGACAGCCTGAATCCCACTGTGCGTGTTTGTGTGTGAGTGTGTGTGTGCGCGCGCGCGTGTGTGTGTGTGCGTGCGTGGTATGTGTGTGTGTGTGTGTCTGTGTGTGTGTGTAAGTGAGTGTGTGTGTCTGTGTGTGAGTCTGTGTGTGTGTGTGTGTGCGTGCGTGGTATGTGTGTGTGTGTGTGTGTAAGTGAGTGTGTGTGTGTGTGTGTCTGTGTGTCTGTGTGTCTGCGTGTGTGTGTGTCTTTGTGTGTGTCTGTGTGTGTGTGTGTGTGTGTCTGTGTCTGTGTGTGTGTGTGTGCGTGCGTGGTATGTGTGTGTGTGTGTAAGTGAGTGTGTGTGTGTGTGTGTGTCTGTGTGTGTGTGTGTCTGTGTGTCTGCGTGTGTGTGTGTCTTTGTGTGTGTCTGTGTGTGTGTCTCTGTGTGTGTGTGTGTGTGTCTGTGTGTGTCTGTGTCTGTGTGTGTGTGTGTGTGTGTGTGTGTGGGTGTGTCCGTGTGTGTGTGTGCTTTCGTCTGATGATTCCTCATGGCAGAATAATTTGATTCTCTGTCTCTGTATTGTCCTAGTTTCAGCTCCCAAATCGAATGTTAAATCATCCACGATCCTATTGAATACCAGAGCAGGCTCGAGGGGCTGAATGGTCTCCTCCTGTTCCTATTTTGGATGGTCTTATGTTCTTAACACTACCTCCCAGCTCTTGGCCCCCACACTGGAGGTTCGGACGACACAAGGGCCTGATCTGTAGAGCACTGCCCTCTTCCGTGAGTCTCGGAGGGAACCAGCCTGATTTGGATTGGAGTTGTAGCCTCTCAGTGAGAAGTGAAATCTTCTTGAGGTTCCCCTCAGTCTCTCACTGTAAGGTGGAGCAGGCCAGTCTCGGGGAAGCAAACAGCAGGCCAGATGTGCTCTGTCCTCCAGCTCCATTTCAGACGGCCAGATGGGAGGGGCTTGTTTCCTTCATCAGCTTCCCGTGCTCTCCCTTCTGGGTTAGGGTGGGGCTGAATGGCCTTGCTCCTGGCTCCTATTGAGGTGCAGGCTGGCTATGAGTGGGTTATACAGGGCATGTCCCTGGAGTGAGGTTGGTTAGCTCAGTTGGCTGGGCAGTTAGCTTAACACACTAGCTAGAGTTACTCTGAAGGACTCTCCTTCCAAACCTCTCCCCTCAGCCGGACCATGGTGACCCTCTGTTTACATCCCCACCAGACACCGCTCTGTAATGAGGACCTGTCCCATGCTCTGGTAAGGCTATGGTGACATTACATTGGTTTGTACCTGGGGAGAAAGTAAGGTCTGCAGATGCTGGAGATCAAAGTTGAAACTTTATTGCTGGAACAGCACAGCAGGTCAGGCAGCATCCAGGGAACAGGAGATTCGACGTTTCGGGCACAGGCCCTTCTTCAGGAATGAGCAGAGAGTGTTCAGCAGGAGAAGATAAAAGGTAGGGAGGAGGGACTTGGAGGAGGGGAGTTGGAAATGTGATAGGTGGAAAGAGGTCAAGGTGAGGGTGATAGGTCGGAGTAGGGTGGAGGCGGAGAGGTCAAGAAGAAGACTGCAGGTCAGGAAGGCGGTGCCGGGCTGGAAGGATCCGGCTGAGACAAGGTGGGGGGAGGGGGGATGAAGAAACTGGTGAAGTCCAAGTTCATCCCCTGCGGTTGGAGGGTTCCCAGTCGGAAGATAAGACGCTCCTCCTCCGACCGTCGGGTTGTTGTGGTTTGGCGGACACGGACATCTACTACACGAATCAACACGGACATCTACTACAAACCTACCGACTCCCACAGCTACCTGGACTACACCTCCTCCCATCCTGCCCCCTGTAAAAACGCCATCCCATTCTCCCAATTCCTTCGTCTCCGCCGCATCTGCTCCCAGGAGGACCAGTTCAAAATACGTACAACACAGATGGCCTCCTTCTTCAAGGACCGCAATTTCCCCCCCGACGTGGTCGACGGTGCCCTCCACCGCATCTCCTCCACTTCCCGCTCCTCCGCCCTTGAGCCCCGCCCCTCCAACCGCCACCAGGACAGAACCCCACTGGTCCTCACCTACCACCCCACCAATCTCCATGTACAGCGCATCATCCGCCGTCACTTCCGCCACCTCCAAACAGACCCCAGCACCAAGGATATATTTCCCTCCCCTCCCCTATCAGCTTTCCGTAGAGACCACTCCCTCCGCGACTCCCTTGTCAGATCCACACCCCCCACCGACCCAACCACCACTCCCGGCACCTTCCCTTGCAACCGCAGGAGGTGCAACACTTGCGCCCACACCTCCCCCCTCACTTCTCTCCAAGGCCCCAGGGGAAACTTCCATATCCGCCACAGATTCACCTGCACCTCCACCCACATCATCTACTGCATCCGCTGCAGCCGGTGTGGCCTCCTCTATATTGGGGAGACAGGCCGCCTACTTGCGGAGCGATTCAGGGAGCACCTCTGGGCCACCCGGACGAACCAACCCAACCAACCTGTGGCACAGCATTTCAACTCCCCCTCCCACTCCACCGAGGATATGCAGGTCATTGGACTCATCCACCGCCAAACCACAACAACCCGACGGTCGGAGGAGGAGCGTCTTATCTTCCGACTGGGAACCCTCCAACCGCAGGGGATGAACTTGGACTTCACCAGTTTCTTCATCCCCCCTCCCCCCACCTTGTCTCAGCCGGATCCTTCCAGCCCGGCACCGCCTTCCTGACCTGCAGTCTTCTTCTTGACCTCTCCGCCTCCACCCTACTCCGACCTATCACCCTCACCTTGACCTCTTTCCACCTATCACATTTCCAACTCCCCTCCTCCAAGTCCCTCCTCCCTACCTTTTATCTTCTCCTGCTGAACACTCTCTGCTCATTCCTGAAGAAGGGCCTGTGCCCGAAACGTCGAATCTCCTGTTCCCTGGATGCTGCCTGACCTGCTGTGCTGTTCCAGCAATAAAGTTTCAACTTTGTACCTGGGGCACTGTGTGCAGGACTAGTCACTGCATTGCCAGAGGGATGTTAGTGTGTGGGGAAGGTTTATTGGATGAATCCCCACTGGAATGAACAGCACTCTCTTTCCCCCAGTTAAGTCACTCTTACAGCTTTTGTGTCTTTGGAGACACAAGGACCAATTCATCTGAAACAGCAGCTGGATTTTATATTCACGGGCACCCAATAAGATTGGCTCGTTTACATACATACACACACACATACACACACACACACACACACTCACTCAAACACAAACACAGACACACTCTCACAAACACATACACACAGGCACAACTCTCTCACACACACATACACACACAAGCACACACTTTCTCTCTCACACACATACACGCACAGACATACGCTCCCTCAAATACACACATGGACACGCTCTCTCACACATACATGCAGACACACTCTCTCTCTCACAGAAACACTCTCTCTCACACACACAGACACTCTCTCTCATGCACACAGACACACACTCTCTCTCACACAGACACACACTCTCTCTCTCACACACACATACACACACGCTCTCTCATTTATAGACACACTCACACACACATTCTTATTCTCTCACACACCTACTCACTCTCACGCACATAGACACACTCTCTCTCTCACACACACTCTCTGTCTCTCACACACACACTCTCTCTCACACTCATACACACACACAGACACACGATCCCTCAAACACACACAGACACTCTTTCTCACACACACAAAAACACACAGTTACACTCTCTCTCACACACACATACACACGCAGACACACACTCCATCAAATACACATAGACACACTCTCACACACATGCACACAGACACACACTCTCTAGCACACAAGACAAACTGTCATACACACACATAGACACACACACATGCACACACAGACACACACACACATACACACTCTCTAGCACACAAGACAAACTGTCATACACACACATAGACACACAGACACATGCACACACAGACACACACACATTGACACACAGATACATTCTCTCACACACAGACACACTCTCACACACACATACACAGACAGACACACACACACACATACACACAGACACACTCTCACACACACATACACACTCTCTCACACAGGCCCTCACTCGCACACAGAGACACACACACCGTCAAACACACACACAGCCACACACTCTCACATGAACATGCACTTTCTCTCTCACGCACACATATACAGACACACAGAGATACACATGCATCCACTCTTTCACACACACAAACACGGACAGTCTCTCTCTCTCTCTGACTGTTTCTCTCTCTCTCACACACACACACACACACACAGCTGTAAAGGCATTGTCGGGGTGTTGCTGGAGAAATGATTTCTCCGAGGACTGAGCCATGATCTCACATGATGACTGCTCCAGGGGGACAGACAGCAGCTGCAGAGACTTGTTGGATCTTCCTGTGCACCACCTCTTGCATCGACAGCATTAGTCTGTTTGGGTGCCTGATTTTCTAAAATGTCTCCAAGCAACAAGTAACAATAGATTGATGAAGGTTTTCCCCCAAACCATGTTTCAGACACATGCTGCTGTTATTTTTCACTGATTGTGTAAAATGATCTGGATCTGCTGAAATGGGGAGTGGCTTCCATTTCAAATTACGACACCAGAGTGCCCCGGGGACCCTGAGGAAATGATCAGGGAATTGCATCTGTTCCTTTCTACCCTCTGCACTCTGTACCACCAGATAGTGCTCCCTCAGTACCTCAGATAGTGCTCCCTCAATACCTCAGAAAGTGCTCCATCAATATCTCAGATAGTGCTCCCTCACTACCTCAGATAGTGCTCCCTCAGTACCTCAGATAGTGCTCCATCAGTAGATCAGATAGTGCTCCCTCAGTACCTCAGATAGTGCTCCCTCAGTACCTCAGATAGTGCTCCATCAGTACCTCAGATAGTGCTCCATCAGTACCTCAGATAGTGCTCCCTCAGTACCACAGATAGTGCTCCATCAGTACCTCAGATAGTGCACCCTCAGTACCTCAGATAGTGCTCCCTCAGTACCTCAGATAGTGCTCCCTCAGTACCTCAGATAGTGCTCCCTCAGTACCTCAGATAGTTCACCCTCACTACCTCAGATAGTGCTCCCTCAATACCTCAGGAAGTGCTCCCTCAATACCTCAGAAAGTGCTTCCTCAATACATCAGATAGTGCTCCCTGAATACCTCAGATAGTGCTCACTCAATACCTCAGATAGTGTCCCCTCAATACTTCAGGAAGTGCTCCCTCAATACCTCAGATAGTGCTCCCTCAATAACTCGGAACATGCTCCCCCAAAACCTCAGATACTTCTCCCTCAATACCTCAGAAAGTGCTTCCTCAATACCTCAGATAGTGCTCCAGCAATATCTAAGAAAGTGCTCCCTCAGGACCGCAGATAGTTCTCCCTCAGAACCTCAGAAAGTGATCCCTCAATACCTCAGAAAGTGCTCCCTCAGTACCTCAGGGAGTGCTTCCTCAATACTCAGAAATGCTCCCTCAGTACCTCAGAGAGTGCTCCCTCAATACCCCAGAAAGTACTCCCTGAATACCTCAGAAAGTGCTTCCTCAATACCTCAGATAGTGCTCCCTCAATAACTCAAAGTGCTTCCTCAATACCTCAGAAAGTGCTCCCTCACTACCTCAGATAGTTCTCCCTCTGTGCCTCAGATAGTGCTCCCTCAATAACTCAGAACGTGCTCCCTCAGTACCTCAGAAAGTGCTCCCTCAATACTTCAGAAAGTGATCACTCAGTACCTCAGATAGTTCTCCCTCAGTACCTCAGGTAGTGCTCCCTCAATACCTCAGATAGTGCTCACTCAATACCTCAGAAAGTGTCCCCTCAATACATCAGGAAGTGCTCCCTCAGTAGCTCAGAAAGTGCTCCCTCAATACCTCAGAAAGTGCTTCCTCAATACCTCAGATAGTGCTCCAGCAATATCTAAGAAAGTGCTCCCTCAGGACCTCAGATAGTTCTCCCTCAATACCTCAGAAAGTGCTCCCTCAGTACCTCAGAGAATGCTCCCTCAATTCCTCAGAAAGTGCTCCCTGAATACCTCAGAAAGTGCTTCCTCAATACCTCAGAAAGTGCTCCCTCAATACCTCAGAAAGTGCTTCCTCAATACCTCAGAAAGTGCTCCCTCACTACCTCAGATAGTTCTCCCTCAGTGCCTCAGATAGTGCTCCCTCAATAACTCAGAACGTGCTCCCTCAGTACCTCAGATACGTCTCCCTCAATACCTCAGAAAGTGCTCCCTTCATACCTCAGAAAGTGTCCCCTCAGTACCTCAGAAAGTGCTCCCACAATACCTCAGATAGTTCTCCCTCAGTACCTCTGAAAGTGCTCCCTTCATACCTCAGAAAGTGTCCCCTCAGTACCTCAGAAAGTGCTCCCACAATACCTCTGATAGTTCTCCCTCAATACCTCTGAAAGTGCTCCCTTCATACCTCAGAAAGTGTCCCCTCAGTACCTCAGAAAGTGCTCCCACAATACCTCAGATAGTTCACCCTCAGTACCTCACATAGTGCTTCCTCAGTACCTCAGACAGTGCTCGCTCAATACCTCTGAAACTGCTCCCTAAATACCTAAGATAGTTATCCCATAATACGTCAGATAGTTCTGCCTTAAAACCTCTGAAAGTGCTCCCTCAATACCTCAGAACTTGTCCCTCAGTACCTCAGAAAGTGCTCCCTCAATACCTCAGAAAGTGGTCCCTCAGTACCTCAGAAAGTGCTTACTCAATAACTCAGAAAGTGCTCCATCAATTCCACAGATAGTTCTGCCTCAGTACCTCAGAGAGTGCTTCCTCTATACCTCATAAAGTGCTTCCTCAATACATCAGATTGTGTTCCCTCAATGCCTCAGAAAGTGCTTCCTCAATACCTCAGAAAGTGCTCCCTCAGTACCTCAGATAGTGCTCCCTCAATACCTCAGAAAGTGCTCCATCAATACCTCAGATAGTTCTCCCTCAGAACATCAGATAGTGCTTCCTCAATAACTCAGAACGTGCTCCCTCAGTACCTCAGATAGTGCTCTGTCAATACCTCAGAAATTGCTCCCTCAGTACCTCAGAAAGTGCTCCCTCAATACCTCAGAAAGTGCTTCCTTAATACCTCAGAAAGTGCTCCCTCAATACCTCAGAACGTGCTCCCTCAGTACCTCTGCTAGTGCTCCCTCAATACCTCAGAAGGTGCTCCCTCAATACTTCAGATAGTTCTCCCTCAGTACCTCAGATAGTTCTCCCTCCATACCTCAGAAAGTGCTCCCTCAATACCTCTGATAGTTCTCCCTCAATACCTCTGAAAGTGCTCCCTTAATACCTCAGAAAGTGTCCCCTCAGTACCTCAGAAAGTGCTCCCTCAATACCTCAGAAAGTGCTCCATCAATACCTCAGACAGTGCTCCCTCAATACCTCTGAAACTGCTCCCTAAATACCTAAGATAGTTATCCCACAATACTTCAGATAGTTCTTCCTCAAAACCTCTGAAAGGACTCCCCCAATACCTCAGATAGTTCTCCGTCAATGCCTCAGATAGTGCTCCCTCAATACCTCAGATAGTTCTCCTCAGAACCTCAGATAGTGCTCCCTCAATACCTCAGATAGTTCTCCGTCAATGCCTCAGATAGGGCTCCCTCAATACCTCAGATAGTTCTCCCTCAGTACCTCAGATAGTGCTCCCTCAATACCTCAGATCGTTCTCCGTCAATACCTAAGATAGTGCTCCCTCAATACCTCAGATAGTTCTCCCTCAATACCTCTGAAAGTGCTCCCGCAGTACCTCAGAAAGTGCTCCCTCAATACCTCAGAAAGTGCTCCCTCAATATCTCAGATAGTTCTCCCTCAGTACCTCAGATAGTGCTTCCTCAGTACGTCAGAATGTGCATCCTCAATACCTCAGAAAGTGCTCCCACAGTACCTCAGATAGTTCTCCCTCAATACCTCAGATAGTGCTTCCTCAGTACCTCAGAAAGTGCTCCCTCAATACCTCAGGTAGTTCTCCCTCAATACTTCAGAAAGTGCTCCATTAATACCTCAGAAAGTGCTCCCTCAGTACCTCAGATAGTTCTCCCTCAGTACCTCAGATAGTTCTTCCTCAGAACCACAGAGAGTGCTTCCTCAATACCTCAGAACTTGTTCCCTCAGTCCCTCAGATAGTGCTCCCTCAATACCTCAGAAAGTGCTTCCTTAATACCTCAGATAGTGAACATAGAACATAGAACATAGAAGAATACAGCGCAGTACAGGCCCTTCGGCCCTCGATGTTGCGCCGATCCAAGCCCACCTAACCTACACTAGCCCACTATCCTCCATATGCCTATCCAATACCTGCTTAAATGCCCATAATGAGGGAGAGTCCACCACTGCTACTGGCAGGGCATTCCATGAACTCACGATTCGCTGAGTAAAGAACCTACCCCTAACATCTGTCCTATACCTACCCCCCTTAATTTAAAGCGATGCCCCCTTGTAATATCTGACTCCATACGTGGAAAAAGATTCTCACTGTCGACCCTATCTAAACCCCTAATCATCTTGTACACCTCTATCAAGTCACCCCTAAACCTTCTTTTCTCCAATGAAAACAGCCCCAAGTGCCTCAGCCTTTCCTCATACGATCTTCCTACCATACCAGGAAACATTCTGGTAAACCTCCTCTGCACCCGTTCCAGTGCCTCCACATCCTTTCTATAGTATGGCGACCAAAACTGCACACAATACTCCAGATGCGGCCGCACCAGAGTCTTATACAACTGCAACATGACCTCAGTACTCCGGAACTCAATTCCTCTACCACTAAAAGCCAGTACGCTATATGCCTTCTTCACCACACTATTTACCTGGGTGGCAACTTTCAAAGATTTGTGTACAGATAGTGCAACCTCAATACCTCAGAAAGTGCTTCCTCAATACCTCAGAAAGTGCTTCCTCAATACCTCAGATAGTGCTCCCTCAATACCTCAGAGAGAGCTCCCTCAATACCTATGATAGTTCTCCTTCAATACTTCAGATAGTTCTCCTTCAAAACCTCTGAAAGTGCTCGCTCAATTCCTCAGATAGTTCTCCCTCAATACCTCAGATAGTGCTCCTCAATACCTCAGATAGTTCTCCCTCAATACCTCTGAAAGTGCTCGCTCAATTCCTCAGATAGTTCTCCCTCAATACCTCAGATAGTGCTCCCTCAATACCTCAGATAGTTCTCCCTCAATACCTCTGAAAGTGCTCCTTCAATACCTCAGGTAGTTCTCCCTCAATGCCTCAGATAGTGCTCCCACAATACCTCAGATAGTTCTCCCCCAGTACCTCAGGAAGTGCTCCCTCAATACCTCAGAAAGTGCTCCCTCAATATCTCAGAAAGTGCTCCCTCAGTACCTCAGATAGTTCTCACTCAGTACCTCAGAAAGTGCTCCCTAAATACCTCAGAAAGTGCTCCCTCAGTACCTCAGAAAGTGCTTCCTCAATACCTCAGATAGTGAACATAGAACATAGAACATAGAAGAATACAGGGCGGTACAGGCCCTTCGGCCCTCGATGTTGCGCCGATCCAAGCCCACCTAACCTACACTAGCCCACTATCCTCCATATGCCTATCCAATGCCCGCTTAAATGCCCATAATGAGGGAGAGTCCACCACTGCTACTGGCAGGGCATTCCATGAACTCACGACTCGCTGAGTAAAGAACCTACCCCTAACATCTGTCCTATACCTACCCCCCTTAATTTAAAGCGATGCCCCCTTGTAATAGCTGACTCCATACGTGGAAAAAGATTCTCACTGTCGACCCTATCTAAACCCCTAATCATCTTGTACACCTTAATCAAGTCACCCCTAAACCTTCTTTTCTCCAATGAAAACAGCCCCAAGTGCCTCAGCCTTTCCTCATACGATCTTCCTACCATACCAGGCAACATTCTGGTAAACCTCCTCTGCACCCGTTCCAGTGCCTCCACATCCTTCCTATAGGATGGCGACCAAAACTGCACACAATACTCCAGATGCGGCCGCACCAAAGTCTTATACAACTGCAACATGACCTCAGTACTCCGGAACTCAATTCCTCTACCAATAAAAGCCAGTACACTATATGCCTTCTTTACCGCACTATTTACCTGGGTGGCAACTTTCAAAGATTTGTGTACAGATAGTGCTACCTCAATACCTCAGAAAGTGCTTCCTCAATACCTCAGATAGTGCTCCCTCAATACCTCAGAATGTGGTCCCTCAATACTTCAGAAAGTGCTTCCTCAGTACCACAGAAGGTGCTCCCTCAATACCTCAGATAGTTCTCCCTCAGTAGCTCAGAAAGTGCTCCCTCAATACCTCAGATATATCTCCATCAGTACCTTTGATAGTGCTTCCTCAGTACCTCAGAAAGTCTCCCCTCAGTACCTCAGAAAGTGCTTCCTCAATACCTCAGATAGTGCTCCCTCAATACCTCAGATAGTTCTCCCTCAGTACCTCAGAAAGTGCTCCCTCAATACCTCAGAAAGTGCTCCCTCAATACCTCAGAAAGTGGTCCATCAATACCTCAGAAAGTGCTCCCTCAGTACCTCAGAAAGTGCGACCTCAATACCTCAGAAAGTGCTCCATCAATACCTCAGATAGTGCTTCCTCAATACCTCAGATAATTCTCCCTCAATACCTCTGAAAGTGCTCCCTCAATACCTCATATAGTACTCACGCAGAACCTCAGCTAGTGCTTCCTCAGTACGTCAGAAAGTGCTCCCTCAATACCTCAGAAACTGCTCACTCAGTACCTCAGAGAGTTCTCCCTCAGTACCTCAGATAGTTCTCACTCAGTACCTCAGATAGTGCTCCCTAAATACCTCAGAAAGTGCTCCCTCAGTACGTCAGATATTGCTCCCTCAATGCCTCAGATAGTGCTCCCTTAATACCTCAGAAAGTTCTCCCTCATTACCTCAGATAGTTCTCCCTCAGTACCTCTGATAGTTCTCCCTCAGTACCTCAGATAGTGCTTCCTTAATACCTCAGAACTTGTTCCCTCAATACCTCAGAAAGTGATTCCTCAATGCCTCAGATAGTGCTCCATCAATATCTCAGAAAGTGCTCCATCAGTACCTCAGAAAGTGCTTCCTCAATACCTCAGAAAGTGCTCCATCAATACCACAGATAGTTCTCCCTCAGTACCTCAGATAGTGCTCCCTCAATATCTCAGAACATGCTCCCTCAATAACTCATAAGGTGCTTCCTCAATACATCAGATTGTGTTCCCTCAATACCTCAGAAAGTGATTCCTCAATGCCTCAGATAGTGCTCCCTTAATACCTCAAATAGTTCTCCCTCAGTACCTCAGAGTCTGCTTCCTCAATACCTCTGAAGGTGCTCCATCAATACCACAGATAGTTCTCCCTCAGTACCACAGATAGTTCTCCCTCAATACCTCAGAAAGTGCTCCCTCAATACCTCATAAAGTGCTTCCTCAATACATCAGATTGTGTTCCCTCAATACCTCAGAAAGTGCTTCTTCAATACCTCAGAAAGTGCTCCCTCAATATCTCAGAAAGTGTTCCCTCAATATCTCAGAAAGTGCTCCTTCAATATCTCATAAAGTGCTACCTCAATACATTAGATTGTGTTCCCTCAATACCTCAGAAAGTGATTCCTCAATACCTCAGAAAGTGCTCCCTTAGTACCTCAGATGGTGCTCCCTCAATACCTCAGAAAGTGCTCCATCAATACCTCAGAGAGTGCTCCCTCAATACCTAAGATAGTTCCCTTCAATACCTCAGATAGTTCTCCCTCAAAACCTCTGAAAGTGCTCGATCAATACCTCAATAGTTCTCCCTCAATACCTCAGATAGTGCTCCTCAATACCTCAAATAGTTCTCCCTCAATACGTCAGATAGTTCTCCCTCAATACCTCAGATAGTGCTCCCACAATACCTCAGATAGTTCTCCCTCAGTACCTCAGAAAGTGTTCACTCAATACCTCAGATAGTGCTCCCTCAATGCCTCAGATAGTGCTCCCACAAGACCTCAGATAGTTCTCCCTCAATACCTCAGATAGTTCTCCCTCAGTACCTCAGCAAGTGTTCACTCAATACCTCAGATAGTGCTCCCTTAATACATCAGAAAGTGCTCCCTCAGTACCTCAGATAGTTTTCACTCAGTACCTCAGATAGTTCTCCCTCAGTACCTCAGAAAGTGCTCCCTCAATGCCTCAGATAGTGCTCCCTTAATACATCAGAAAGTGCTCCCTCAGTACCTCAGATAGTTTTCACTCAGTACCTCAGATAGTCCTTCCTCAGTACCTCAGATAGTGCTCCCTCAATAACTCAGAAAGTGCTCCCACAGTACATCAGATCTTGCTCCCTCAATGCCTCAGATAGTGCTCCCTTAATACATCAGAAAGTGCTCCCTCAGTACCTCAGATAGTTTTCACTCAGTACCTCAGATAGTTCTCCCTCAGTACCTCAGATAGTTCTCCCTCAATACCTCAGAAAGTGCTCCCTCAATACCTCAGAAAGTGCTCCCTCAATACCTCATAAAGTGCTTCCTCAATACATCAGATTGTGTTCCCTCAATACCTCAGAAAGTGCTTCCTCAATACATCAGAAAGTGCTTCCTCAGTACCTCAGATAGTGCTCCCTCAATACCTCAGAAAGTGCATCCTCAATACCTCAGAAAGTGCTCCCTCAATACCTCAGAAAGTGCTTCCTCAATACCTCAGATAGTGCTCCCTCAATACCTCAGAAAGTGCTCCCTCAATACCTCAGAAAGTGCTTCCTCAATACCTCAGATAGTGGTGCCTCAATACCTCAGAAAGTGCTCCCTCAATACTTCAGAAAGTGCTTCCTCAATACCTCAGAAATTGGTCCCTCAGTACCTCAGATAGTTCTCACTCAGTATCTCAGATAATGCTTCCTCAGTACCTCAGTAAGTGCACCCCCAATACCTCAGGTAGTTCTCCCTCAATACCTCGAAAGTGCTCCCTCAATACCTCAGAGAGTGTTCCATCAGTACCTCAGAAAGTGCTCCATCAATACCTCAGATAGTTCTCCATCAGTACCTCTGATAGTGCTTCCTCAGTACGTCAGATAGTGCTCCCTCAATATCTCAGAAAGTGTCCCCTCAGTACCTCAGAAAGTGCTACCTCAATACCTCAGAAAGTGCTCCCTCAATACCTAAGATAATTCTCCTTCAATACCTCAGATAGTGTTCCCTCAATACCTCAGAAAGTGCTCCCTCAATACCTCAGAAAGTGCTGCCTCAATACTTCAGAAAGTGGTCCCTCAGTACCTCAGATAGTTCTCCCTTAGTACCTCAGATAGTGCTCCCTCAGTACCTCAGAAAGTGCTCCATCAACACCTCAGAAAGTGCTCCCTCAATACCTCAGTGGGTGCTCCCTCAATACCTCAGAAAGTGCTCCCTCAATACCTAAGATAGTTCTCCTTCAATACCTCAGATAGTTCTCCCTCAGAACCTCTGAAAGTGCTCCCTCAATACCTCAGATAGTTCTCCCTCAATACCTCAGATCGTGCTCCTCAATACCGCAGATAGTTCTCCCTCAATACCTCAGATAGTTCTCCCTCAGTACCTCAGATAGTACTCACTCAGAACGTCAGCTAGTGCTTCCACAGTACGTCAGAAAGTGCTCCATCAATTCCTCAGAAACTGCTCGCTCAGTACCTCAGATAGTTCTCCCTCAGTACCTCAGATAGTTCTCACTCTGTACCTCAGATAGTGCTCCCTCAGTACCTCAGATAATGCTTCCTCAGTACCTCAGAAGGTGCCCCCTCAACACCTCAGATAGTGCTTCCTCAGTCCCTCAGAAAGTGCTCCCTCAATACCTCAGGTAGTGCTCCTCAATATCTCAGATAGTTCTACCTCAATATCTCAGATAGCTCTCCCTCAGTACCTCAGAAAGTGCTCCCTCAATACCTCATAAAGTTCTCCCTCAGTGCCTCAGATAGTACTCACTCAGAACCTCCGCTAGTGCTTCCTCAGTACGTCAGATTGTGTTCCCTCAATACCTCAGAAAGTGCCTCCTCAATACCTCAGATAGTTCTCCCTCAATACCTCTGAAAGTGCTCGCTCAATTCCTCAGATAGTTCTCCCTCAATACCTCAGATAGTGCTCCCTCAATACCTCAGATAGTTCTCCCTCAATACCTCTGAAAGTGCTCCTTCAATACCTCAGGTAGTTCTCCCTCAATGCCTCAGATAGTGCTCCCACAATACCTCAGATAGTTCTCCCCCAGTACCTCAGGAAGTGCTCCCTCAATACCTCAGAAAGTGCTCCCTCAATATCTCAGAAAGTGCTCCCTCAGTACCTCAGATAGTTCTCACTCAGTACCTCAGAAAGTGCTCCCTAAATACCTCAGAAAGTGCTCCCTCAGTACCTCAGAAAGTGCTTCCTCAATACCTCAGATAGTGAACATAGAACATAGAACATAGAAGAATACAGGGCGGTACAGGCCCTTCGGCCCTCGATGTTGCGCCGATCCAAGCCCACCTAACCTACACTAGCCCACTATCCTCCATATGCCTATCCAATGCCCGCTTAAATGCCCATAATGAGGGAGAGTCCACCACTGCTACTGGCAGGGCATTCCATGAACTCACGACTCGCTGAGTAAAGAACCTACCCCTAACATCTGTCCTGTACCTACCCCCCTTAATTTAAAGCGATGCCCCCTTGTAATAGCTGACTCCATACGTGGAAAAAGATTCTCACTGTCGACCCTATCTAAACCCCTAATCATCTTGTACACCTTAATCAAGTCACCCCTAAACCTTCTTTTCTCCAATGAAAACAGCCCCAAGTGCCTCAGCCTTTCCTCATACGATCTTCCTACCATACCAGGCAACATTCTGGTAAACCTCCTCTGCACCCGTTCCAGTGCCTCCACATCCTTCCTATAGGATGGCGACCAAAACTGCACACAATACTCCAGATGCGGCCGCACCAAAGTCTTATACAACTGCAACATGACCTCAGTACTCCGGAACTCAATTCCTCTACCAATAAAAGCCAGTACACTATATGCCTTCTTTACCGCACTATTTACCTGGGTGGCAACTTTCAAAGATTTGTGTACAGATAGTGCTACCTCAATACCTCAGAAAGTGCTTCCTCAATACCTCAGATAGTGCTCCCTCAATACCTCAGAATGTGGTCCCTCAATACTTCAGAAAGTGCTTCCTCAGTACCACAGAAGGTGCTCCCTCAATACCTCAGATAGTTCTCCCTCAGTAGCTCAGAAAGTGCTCCCTCAATACCTCAGATATATCTCCATCAGTACCTTTGATAGTGCTTCCTCAGTACCTCAGAAAGTCTCCCCTCAGTACCTCAGAAAGTGCTTCCTCAATACCTCAGATAGTGCTCCCTCAATACCTCAGATAGTTCTCCCTCAGTACCTCAGAAAGTGCTCCCTCAATACCTCAGAAAGTGCTCCCTCAATACCTCAGAAAGTGGTCCATCAATACCTCAGAAAGTGCTCCCTCAGTACCTCAGAAAGTGCGACCTCAATACCTCAGAAAGTGCTCCATCAATACCTCAGATAGTGCTTCCTCAATACCTCAGATAATTCTCCCTCAATACCTCTGAAAGTGCTCCCTCAATACCTCATATAGTACTCACGCAGAACCTCAGCTAGTGCTTCCTCAGTACGTCAGAAAGTGCTCCCTCAATACCTCAGAAACTGCTCACTCAGTACCTCAGAGAGTTCTCCCTCAGTACCTCAGATAGTTCTCACTCAGTACCTCAGATAGTGCTCCCTAAATACCTCAGAAAGTGCTCCCTCAGTACGTCAGATATTGCTCCCTCAATGCCTCAGATAGTGCTCCCTTAATACCTCAGAAAGTTCTCCCTCATTACCTCAGATAGTTCTCCCTCAGTACCTCTGATAGTTCTCCCTCAGTACCTCAGATAGTGCTTCCTTAATACCTCAGAACTTGTTCCCTCAATACCTCAGAAAGTGATTCCTCAATGCCTCAGATAGTGCTCCATCAATATCTCAGAAAGTGCTCCATCAGTACCTCAGAAAGTGCTTCCTCAATACCTCAGAAAGTGCTCCATCAATACCACAGATAGTTCTCCCTCAGTACCTCAGATAGTGCTCCCTCAATATCTCAGAACATGCTCCCTCAATAACTCATAAGGTGCTTCCTCAATACATCAGATTGTGTTCCCTCAATACCTCAGAAAGTGATTCCTCAATGCCTCAGATAGTGCTCCCTTAATACCTCAAATAGTTCTCCCTCAGTACCTCAGAGTCTGCTTCCTCAATACCTCTGAAGGTGCTCCATCAATACCACAGATAGTTCTCCCTCAGTACCACAGATAGTTCTCCCTCAATACCTCAGAAAGTGCTCCCTCAATACCTCATAAAGTGCTTCCTCAATACATCAGATTGTGTTCCCTCAATACCTCAGAAAGTGCTTCTTCAATACCTCAGAAAGTGCTCCCTCAATATCTCAGAAAGTGTTCCCTCAATATCTCAGAAAGTGCTCCTTCAATATCTCATAAAGTGCTACCTCAATACATTAGATTGTGTTCCCTCAATACCTCAGAAAGTGATTCCTCAATACCTCAGAAAGTGCTCCCTTAGTACCTCAGATGGTGCTCCCTCAATACCTCAGAAAGTGCTCCATCAATACCTCAGAGAGTGCTCCCTCAATACCTAAGATAGTTCCCTTCAATACCTCAGATAGTTCTCCCTCAAAACCTCTGAAAGTGCTCGATCAATACCTCAATAGTTCTCCCTCAATACCTCAGATAGTGCTCCTCAATACCTCAAATAGTTCTCCCTCAATACGTCAGATAGTTCTCCCTCAATACCTCAGATAGTGCTCCCACAATACCTCAGATAGTTCTCCCTCAGTACCTCAGAAAGTGTTCACTCAATACCTCAGATAGTGCTCCCTCAATGCCTCAGATAGTGCTCCCACAAGACCTCAGATAGTTCTCCCTCAATACCTCAGATAGTTCTCCCTCAGTACCTCAGCAAGTGTTCACTCAATACCTCAGATAGTGCTCCCTTAATACATCAGAAAGTGCTCCCTCAGTACCTCAGATAGTTTTCACTCAGTACCTCAGATAGTTCTCCCTCAGTACCTCAGAAAGTGCTCCCTCAATGCCTCAGATAGTGCTCCCTTAATACATCAGAAAGTGCTCCCTCAGTACCTCAGATAGTTTTCACTCAGTACCTCAGATAGTCCTTCCTCAGTACCTCAGATAGTGCTCCCTCAATAACTCAGAAAGTGCTCCCACAGTACATCAGATCTTGCTCCCTCAATGCCTCAGATAGTGCTCCCTTAATACATCAGAAAGTGCTCCCTCAGTACCTCAGATAGTTTTCACTCAGTACCTCAGATAGTTCTCCCTCAGTACCTCAGATAGTTCTCCCTCAATACCTCAGAAAGTGCTCCCTCAATACCTCAGAAAGTGCTCCCTCAATACCTCATAAAGTGCTTCCTCAATACATCAGATTGTGTTCCCTCAATACCTCAGAAAGTGCTTCCTCAATACATCAGAAAGTGCTTCCTCAGTACCTCAGATAGTGCTCCCTCAATACCTCAGAAAGTGCATCCTCAATACCTCAGAAAGTGCTCCCTCAATACCTCAGAAAGTGCTTCCTCAATACCTCAGATAGTGCTCCCTCAATACCTCAGAAAGTGCTCCCTCAATACCTCAGAAAGTGCTTCCTCAATACCTCAGATAGTGGTGCCTCAATACCTCAGAAAGTGCTCCCTCAATACTTCAGAAAGTGCTTCCTCAATACCTCAGAAATTGGTCCCTCAGTACCTCAGATAGTTCTCACTCAGTATCTCAGATAATGCTTCCTCAGTACCTCAGTAAGTGCACCCCCAATACCTCAGGTAGTTCTCCCTCAATACCTCGAAAGTGCTCCCTCAATACCTCAGAGAGTGTTCCATCAGTACCTCAGAAAGTGCTCCATCAATACCTCAGATAGTTCTCCATCAGTACCTCTGATAGTGCTTCCTCAGTACGTCAGATAGTGCTCCCTCAATATCTCAGAAAGTGTCCCCTCAGTACCTCAGAAAGTGCTACCTCAATACCTCAGAAAGTGCTCCCTCAATACCTAAGATAATTCTCCTTCAATACCTCAGATAGTGTTCCCTCAATACCTCAGAAAGTGCTCCCTCAATACCTCAGAAAGTGCTGCCTCAATACTTCAGAAAGTGGTCCCTCAGTACCTCAGATAGTTCTCCCTTAGTACCTCAGATAGTGCTCCCTCAGTACCTCAGAAAGTGCTCCATCAACACCTCAGAAAGTGCTCCCTCAATACCTCAGTGGGTGCTCCCTCAATACCTCAGAAAGTGCTCCCTCAATACCTAAGATAGTTCTCCTTCAATACCTCAGATAGTTCTCCCTCAGAACCTCTGAAAGTGCTCCCTCAATACCTCAGATAGTTCTCCCTCAATACCTCAGATCGTGCTCCTCAATACCGCAGATAGTTCTCCCTCAATACCTCAGATAGTTCTCCCTCAGTACCTCAGATAGTACTCACTCAGAACGTCAGCTAGTGCTTCCACAGTACGTCAGAAAGTGCTCCATCAATTCCTCAGAAACTGCTCGCTCAGTACCTCAGATAGTTCTCCCTCAGTACCTCAGATAGTTCTCACTCTGTACCTCAGATAGTGCTCCCTCAGTACCTCAGATAATGCTTCCTCAGTACCTCAGATGGTGCCCCCTCAACACCTCAGATAGTGCTTCCTCAGTCCCTCAGAAAGTGCTCCCTCAATACCTCAGGTAGTGCTCCTCAATATCTCAGATAGTTCTACCTCAATATCTCAGATAGCTCTCCCTCAGTACCTCAGAAAGTGCTCCCTCAATACCTCATAAAGTTCTCCCTCAGTACCTCAGATAGTACTCACTCAGAACCTCCGCTAGTGCTTCCTCAGTACGTCAGATTGTGTTCCCTCAATACCTCAGAAAGTGCCTCCTCAATACCTCAGATAGTTCTCCCTCAATACCTCTGAAAGTGCTCCCTCATTACCTCAGATAATTCTCACTCAATACATCAGATTGTGTTCCCTAAATACCTCAGAAAGTGCTTCCTCAATACCTCAGATAGTTCTCCCTCAGTACCTCAGAGTGTGCTTCCTCAATACCTCAGAACTTGCTCCCTCAGGAACTCAGATGGTGCTCCCTCAATACCTCAAAGTGCTCCATCGTACCTCAGAAAGTGCATCCTCAATACCTCAGAATGTGCTTTCTCAATACCTCAGAAAGTGCTTCCTCAATACCTCAGAAAGTGCTCCCTCAGTCCCTCAGATAGTGCTCCCTCAATACCTCAGAAAGTGCTCCCTCAATACCTCAGAAAGTGCTTCCTCAATACCTCAGATAGTGGTGCCTCAATACCTCAGAAAGTGCTCCCTCAATACTTCAGAAAGTGGTCCCTCAGTACCTCAGATAATGGTTCCTCAGTACGTCAGATAGTGCTCCCTCAATACCTCAGAAAGTATCCCCTCAGTACCTCAGAAAGTGCTCCCTCAATACCTCAGGTAGTTCACCCTCATTACCTCGAAAGTGCTCCCTCAATACCTCAGAGAGTGTTCCATCAGTACCTCAGAAAGTGCTCCATCAATACCTCAGATAGTTCTCCATCAGTACCTCTGATAGTGCTTCCTCAGAACCTCTGAAAGTGCTCGCTCAATACCTCAGATAGTTCTCCTTCAATACCTCAGATAGTTCTCCCTCAGAACCTCTGAAAGTGCTTGCTCAATACCTCAGATAGTTCTCCCTCAATACCTCAGATAGTGCTCCTCAATACCTCAGATAGTTCTCCCTCAATACCTTAGATAGTGCTCCCACAATACCTCAGATAGTTCTCCCTCAATACCTCTGAAAGTGCTCCCTCAATACCTCAGATAGTTCTCACTCAATGCCTCAGATAGTTCTCCCTCATTGCCTCAGATAGTGCTCCGACAATACCTCAGATAGTTCTCCCTCAATACCTCTGAAAGTGCTCCCTCAATACCTCAGATAGTTCTCCCTCAATACCTCAGATAGTTCTCACTCTGTACCTCAGAAAGTGCTCCCTTAATACCTCAGAAAGTGCACCCTCAGTACCTCAGATATTTCTCACTCATTACCTCAGATAGTTCTCCCTCAGTACCTCAGAGAGTGCTTCCTGAATACCTCAGAACTCGTTCCCTCAGTACCTCAGATAGTGCTCCCTCAATGACTCAGATAGTGCTCCCTTAATACCTCAGAAAGTGCTCCCTCAGTACCTCAGATATTTTTCACTCAGTACCTCAGATAGTTCTCCCTCAGTACCTCAGAGAGTGCTTCCTGAATACCTCAGAACTCGTTCCCTCTGTACCTCAGATAGTGCTCCCTCAATACCTCAGATAGTGCTCCCTCAGTACCTCAGATAGTTCTCCCTCAGTACCTCAGAAAGTGCTCCCTCAGTACCTCAGTTATTTCTCTCTCAATGCCTCAGAAAGTGCTCCCTCAATACCTCAGAAAGTGCTTCCTCAATACCTCATATAGTGGTGCCTCAATAACTCAGAAATTGTTCCCTCAATACTTCAGAAAGTGGTCCCTCAGTACCTCAGATAGTTCTCCCTCAGTACCTCAGATAGTGCTACCTCAGTACCTCAGATAATGCTTCCTCAGTACCTCAGAAGGTGCTCCCTCAATACCTCAGTGCTTCCTCAGTACCTCAGAAAGTGCTCCCTCAATACCTCACAAAGTTCTCCATCAATACCACAGATAGTTCTCCATCAGTACCTCTGAAAGTGCTTCCTCATTACGTCAGATAGTGCTCCCTCAATAGCTCAGAAAGTGTCCCCTCAGTACCTCAGAAAGTGCTATCTCAACACCTCAGAGTGTGCTCCCTCAATACCTAAGATAGTTCTCCTTCAATGCCTCAGATAGTTCCCCCTCAAAACCTCTGAAAGTGCTTGCTCAATACCTCAGATATTTCTCCCTCAATACCTCAGATAGTGCTCCTCAATACCTCAGATAGTTCTCCCTCAAAACCTCTGAAAGTGCTTGCTCAATACCTCAGATATTTCTCCCTCAATACCTCAGATAGTGCTTCCTTAATACCTCAGATAGTTCTCCCTCAATACCTCTGAATGTGCTCCCTCAATACCTCAGGTAGTGCCCCCACAATATCTCAGATATTACTCCCTCAATACCTCAGATAGTGCTCCCGCAGTACCTCAGAAAGTGCTCCCTCAGTACCTCAGGTAGTGCTCACTCAGAACCTCAGCGAGTGCTTCCCCAGTACGTCAGAAAGTGCTCCCTCAATATCTCAGAAACTGCTCCCTCAGTACCTCAGATCGTTCTCACTCAGAACCTCAGAAAGTGTTCCCTAAATACCTCAGAGGGTTCTCCCTCAGTACCTCAGATACTGCTCCCTCAATACCTCAGATAGTTCTCCCTCAGTACCTCAGAGAGTGCTTCCTCAATACCTCTCAGAAAGTGCTTCTCTCTCTCTGTCACCCCCCTCTCTCTCTCTGTCGCCCCCTCTCTCTCTCTGTCGCCCCCTCTCTCTCTCTGTCGCCCCCCTCTCTCTCTCTGTCGCCCCCTCTCTCTCTCTGTCGCCCCCCTCTCTCTCTCTGTCGCCCCCCTCTCTCTCTCTGTCGCCCCCCTCTCTCTCTCTGTCGCCCCTTCTCTGCCCCCTCGCTCTCTGTTTCCCTCTCTCTGTCCCCCAGCTGTCTGTCTCCCCCGCTCTCTGTCCCCTCTCTCTCTCTCTTTCCCCCACTCTCTCTCTGTCCCCCTCTCTCTCTGTCCCCCTCTCTCTCTGCCCCCCTCTCTCTCTGTCCCCCCCCTTCTCTCTGTCCCCCCCCCTTCTCTCTGTCCCCCCCCTTCTCTCTGTCCCCCCCTTCTCTCTGTCCCCCTCTCTCTCTGTCCCCCTCTCTCTCTGTTTCCCCCTCTCTCTGTCCCCCCTTCTCTCTGTCCCCCCTCTCTCTGTCCCCCCCTCTCTCTGTCCCCCCCTCTCTCTGTCCCCCCCTCTCTCTGTCCCCCCCCTCTCTCTGTCCCCCTCTCTCTCTGTCCCCTCTCCCTCTGTACCCCCTCTCTCTGTCCCCCTCTCTCTGTCCCTCCTCTCTCTGTCCGCCTCTCTCTCTTTCGCCCTCTCTCTGTCCCTCCTCTCTCTGTCCCCCTCTCTCTGTCCCCCTCTCTCTGTCCCCCTCTCTGTCGCCCCTCTCTCTGTCACCCCTCTCTCTGTCACCCCTCTCTCTGTCCCCCTCTCTCTCTGTCCCCCTCTCTCTCTGTCCCCCTCTCTCTCTGTCCCCCTCTCTTTCTGTCCCCCTCTCTCTCTGTTCTCCCTCTCTCTGTCCCTCCTCTCTCTGACGTCACCATCTCTCTGTCCCCTCTCCCTCTGTTCCCTCTCGCTCTGACCTCTCTCTCTGCACCCCCACCCTGGTGCCCCCCTCCCCCCTCTGTCCTCTCTCTCTCTGTCCCCTCTCTCTCTGTCCCCCTCTCTCTCTATCCCTCTCTCTCTCTGACCCCCTCTCTCTGCCCCCTCGCTCTGTTCCCCACTCCCTGTTCCCCCATCTCTGTCGCCCTCTCTCTGTCCCCCCCCTGTCACCGTCTCTCTGCCCCCTCTCTGTCACAGTTTCTCTGTCCCCCCCTCTCTCTGTCCTGCTCGTCCCCCCCTCTCTCTGCCCCCTCTCTCTGTCACCGTCTCTCTATCCCCCCTTCTCTCTTCCCACCTTTCTCTGTTCCCCCTCTCTTTGTCCCTCCCTCTCTCTGCCCCCCTCTCTTTCTGTCCACCCCCCCCGTCCCCCCCCTCTGTCCCCCCCCCTCTGTCCCCCCCCTCTGCCCCCCCCTCTGCCCACCCCCTCTGTCCCCCCCTCTGTCCCCCCCCTCTTCCCCCCCCCGTCCCCCCCCCGTCCCCCCCCCGTCCCCCCCCCTCTGTCCCCCCCTCTCTGTCCCCCCTCTCTGTCTCCCTCTCTCTGTCACCGTCTCTCTATCCCCCCTTCTCTCTGCCCCCCCTTTCTCTGTTCCCCCTCTTTGTCCCTCCCTCTCTCTGTCCCCCTCTCTCTGTCCCCCTCTCTCTGTTGCCTCTTTCTGCCCCCTCTCTCTCTGTCCCCCTCTCTCTCTGTCCCCCTCTCTCTGTTGCCTCTTTCTGCCCCCTCTCTCTCTGTCCCCCCCCTCTCTCTGACCGCCTCTATCTCCCCTGCTCTATGTCCCCCTCTCTCTTTTGCCCGCCCTCGCTGTCGCCCGTCTCTCTGTCCCACTCTCTCTGTCCCACTCTCTCTGCCCCCCGACCCCTCTCTCTGTCCCCTCTCTCTGTTCCCCTCTCTCTGTCCCCCTCTCTCTGTCCCCTCTCTCTCTCCCCTGCTCTTTGACCCCCCTCTGTCTCCCTCTCTCTCTCTGTCCCCTCTCTCTGTCCACCTCTCTCTATCCCCATTTCACAGTCCCCCTCTCTCTCTCCCGCTCTCTGACCCCCTCCCTGTCATCCTCTCTTTCTGCCCCCTGTCTCTGCCTCCTCTCTCTCTGACCCCCTCTCTCTGACCCCCGTCCCCCTCTCTCTGTGTCCTCTCTCTCTCCCCTCTCTCTACCCCCCTCTCTCACTGCCCCCCTCTCTCTGACCCCCGTCCCCCTCTCTCTGTGTCCTCTCTCTCTCCCCGCTCTCTGACCCTCTCTCTGTCGCCCGCTCTCTCTGACCCCTCTCTCTTTCTCTGTCCCCACTCTCTCCATCTCCCCACTCTCTGTCCCCCTCTGTCCCCTCTCTCTCCCACCCCCATCTCTCTATCCCTCCTCTTTGTCCCCCTCTCTCTCTGTCCCCCACTCTCTCAGTCCCGCTCTCTCTGTTCCCCCATCTCTGTCCCCCTCTCTCTCCCACCCGCCTCTCTCTGTCTCCCCCTCTCTCTGTCCTCCCTCTCTCTATCCACCCTCTCTCTGTCCCCCCCTCTCTCTGTCCCCCTCTCTCTCTGTCCCAATCTCTCTCTGTCCCCCCCTCTCTCTGTCCCCCTCTCTCTCTGTCCCCCACTCTCTCTGTCCCCCTCTCTCTGTCCCCTCTATCTCTCCCTGTCTCTCTGCCCTCTCTCTGTCCCCCTCTCTCTCCATCCCCCCACTCTCTGTACCCCTCTCTCTGTCCCCACTCTCTGACCCCCTCTATCTCCCCAACTCCCTGTCACCCTCTCTCTTTCCCCTCTCTCTTTCCCCCCTCTCTCTGTCCTCCTCTCTCTCTGTCCTCCTCTCTCTCTGTCCCCCTCTCTCTCTGCCCCCCTCTCTCTGTCCTCCTCTCTCTGTCCCTCTCTCTCTGCCCCCCTCACTCTGTCCCCCTCTGTCTGCCCCCCTCTGTCTGCCCCCATCGCTCTCTGCCCCTCTCTCTCTATCTCCCCTACTCTCTATTCCCCCTCTCTCTCTGCCCCTCTCTCTCTATCTCCCCTACTCTCTATTCCCCCTCTCTCTCTGCCCCTCTCTCTCTATCTCCCCCACTCTCTGTCGCCTCTTTCTGCCCCCTCTCTCTCTATCCCCCCCTCTCTCTCTCCCCTCTCTCTGTCCCCCTCTCTCTGTCTCCTCTATCTCTCCCTCTATCGGTCTGCCCCGTCTCTGTCCCCCTCTCTCTCTGTCCCCCACTCTCTCCATCCACCCACTCTCTGTCCCCCTCTCTCTGACACCCCCTCTCTGACCACCCCTGTCTCCCTCACTCTGTACCTCTCTCTCTGTTCTCACTCTCTGACCCACTCTATCTCCCCAACTCTCTGTCACTCTCTCTCTGCCCCTCTCTCTTTCCCCTCTCTCACTGCCCCCCTCTCTCTGTCCCCCTCTCCCTGTCCCCCTCTCTCTGTCCCTCTCTCCCTGCCCCCCTCACTCTGTCTCCCTCTGTCTGCCCCTATCACTCTGCCCCTATCACTCTGCCCCTCTCTCTCTGCCCCTCTCTCTCTGCCCCTCTCTCTCTGTCCCCCTCTCTCTGTCCCCCTCTCTCTGTCCCCCTCTCTCTCTGTCCCCCTCTCTCTCTGTCCCCCTCTCTCTCTGTCCCCCCCTCTCTCTGTCCCCCCTCTCTCTGTCCCCCCTCTCTCTGTCCCCCCTCTCTCTGTCCTCCCTCTCTCTGTCCTCCCTCTCTCTCTGTCCCCCTCTCTCTCTGTCCCCCTCTCTCTGTCCCTCCTCTCTCTGCCCCCTCTCTATCACCATCTCTCTATCCCCTCTCCCTCTGTTCCCTCTCGCTCTGTCCCCCTCTCTCTGGTCCCCCCCTCCCCCCTCTGTCCTCTCTCTCTCTGTCCCCGCTCTCTCTGTCACCCTCTCTCTCTATCCCTCTCTCTGTCTGACCGTCTCTCTCTGCCCCCTCGCTCTGTTCCCCGCTCTCTGTTCCCCCATCTCTATCGCCCTCTCTCTGCCCCCTCTCAGTCACCGTCTCTCTGTCCCCCTCTCTCTGTCCCCGTCTCTCTGCCCCCTCTCTGTCACAGTCTCTCTGTCCCCCCTCTCTCTGTCCCCCCCCTCTCTCTGTCCCCGTCTCTGTCGCCCTCTGTCTGCCCCCTCTCTCTCTGCCCACCTCTCTGTCCCCCTCTCTCTCTATCCCCCACTCTCTCCATCCGCCCACTCTCTGTCCCCCTCTCTCTGACCCACCCTCTCTCCCCCACACTGTACCCCTCTCTCTCTCTCTCCCTCTGCCCCCTCTCTCTGTCACCGTCTCTCAATCCCCCCTTCTCTCTGTCCCACCTTTCTCTGTTCCCCCTCTCTTTGATTCCCTCTCTCTGTCCCCCCTCTCTCTGTCCCCCCTTCTCTCTGACCCCTTCTCTCTCTGTCCTTCTCTCTCTTTGTCCCCCTCTCTCTGTCCCCCTCTTTCTGCCCCCTTCTCTTTCTGTCCCCCTCTCTCTCACTGACCCCCTCTCTCTCTGACCCCTTCTATCTCCCCCACTCTCTGTCCCCCACTCTCTGTTCCCCTCTCTCTGTCGCCGTCTCTCTGTCCCCCTCTCTCTCTGTCCCCTCTCTCTCTGTCCCCCTCTATCTGTCCCCTCTCTCTCCCACCCTCTCTGACCCCCTCTCTTCCCCGCTCTCTGACCCCCTCTCTGTTGCCCTCTCTCTGCCCCCGCTCTCTCTGCCCCCCCCGACCCCCCTCTCTGTCCCCCTCTCTCTGTCCCCCTCTCTCTTTTCCCCTCACTCCTGTCCCCCTCACTCTGTTCCCTCTCTCTCCCCCGCTCTTTGACCCCCTCTCTGTCGCCCTCTCTCTCTGCCCCCTCTCCCTCTGCCCCCCTCTCTCTCTGCCCCCCTCTCTCTGTCCCCCTCTCTCTATCCCGCACTCACTGCCCCCTCTCTCTCTGACCCGCTTTCTGTCACCATCTTTCTATCCCCCCTTTTCTCTGTTCCCCCTTTCTCTGTCCCCCCTCTCTCTCTGTCCCCCCTCTCTCTCTGTCCCCCTCTCTCTCTGTCCCCCTCTCTCTCTGACCCCCTCTCTCTCCGACCCCCTCTCTCTGTCCCCCACTCTCTGTCCCCCACTCTCTGTCCCCCACTCTCTGCCCCCTGCTCTCTGTCACCCTCTCTCCGACCCCCACTCTCTCTGTCCCCCTCTCTCTCTCTGACCCCCTCTCTCTCTGACCCCCTCTATCTCCCCCGCTCCCTGTCCCCCCTCTCTGTCCCCCCTCTCTCGCTGTCGCCCCTCTCTCTGTCCCACACTCTCTGTCCCACTCTCTCTGCCCCCCGACCCCTCTCTCTGTCCCTTCTCTCTCTCTGTTCCCCTCTCTCTATCCCCCTCTCTCTGTCCCCTCTCTCTCTCCCCCCCTCTTTGACCCCCTCTCTGTCACCCTCTCTCCCTGCCCCCTCTCTCTCTGTCCCCCTCTCTCTATCCCCATCTCACTGCCCCCTCTCTCTATCTCCCGCTCTCTAACCCCTTCTCTGTCATCCTCTCTTTCTGCCCTCTCTCTGCCCCCTCTGTCTCTGCCCCCCTCTCTCTATCCCCCTCTCACTGCCCCCTCTCTCTCTCTCCCGCTCTCTGACACCCTCTCTCTCACCCTTTCTCTCTGCCCCCTCTCTCTCTGCCCCCACTCTCTCTGCCCCCCTCTCTGTCCCCCCACTCTCTGTCCCCCTCTCTCTGACCCCCTCTCTCTCCCCCACTCTGTACCCCTCTCTCTGTCTCCCTCTCTCTGCCCTCCTCTCTGTCACCGTCTTTCTATCCCCCCTTCTCTCTGTTCCCCCTTTTGCTGTTCCCCCTCTCTCTGTACCCCTCTCTCTGTCCCCCCCTCTCTCTGTCCCCCCCTCTCTCTGTCCCCCCTCTCTCTGTCCCCCCTCTCTCTCTGACCCCCTCCATCTCCCCCACTCTCTGTCCCCTGCTCTCTGTCGCCCTCTCTCTGACCCCCACTCTCTCTGTCCACCTCTCTCTCTCTGACCCCCTCTCTCTCTGACCCCCTCTCTCTCTCTCCCGCTCTCTGACCTCCTCTCTGTCACCCTTTCTCTCTGCCCCCTCTCTCTCTGCCACCCTCTCTGCCCCCCCACTCTCTGTCCCCCTCTCTCTGACCCCCGCTCTCTCCCCCACTCTGTACCCCTCTCTCTGTCTCCCTCTCTCTGCCCCCCCTCTCTGTCACCGTCTTTCTATCCCCTTCTCTCTGTTCCCCCTTCTCTCTGTTTCCCCTCTCTCTGTTCCCCCTCTCTCTTTCCCCCCCTCCCTCTGTCCCCCCTCTCTCTGTCCCCCCTCTCTCTGTCCCCCCTCTCTCTTTCCCCCCTCTCTCGCTGACCCCCTCTATCTCCCCCACTCTCTGTCCCCCGCTCTCTGTTGCCCTCTCTCTGACCCCCACTCTCTCTGTCCCCCTCTCTCTCTCTGAACCCCTCTATCTACCCCACTCCCTGTCCCCCCTCTCTCTGTTACCCTCTCTCGCTGTCGCCCTCTCTCTGTCGCCCTCTCTCTGACCCCCACTCTCTCACACCCGCCTCTCCCTGTACCACCTCACTGTCCCCCCCTCTCTCTCTCCCCTCTCTCTGTCCCCCTCTCTCTGTCCCCTCTCTCTCTCCCCCGCTCTCTGATCCCCTCTCTGTTGCCCTGTCTCTGCCCCCACTCTCTCTGCCCCCGACCCCTCTCTCTGTCCCCCTCTCTCTCTCTGTCCCCCTCTCTCTGCCCCCCCTCTGTCACCGTCTCTCTATCCCCCCTTCTCTCTGTTCCCCCTTTCTCTGTTCCCCCTTTCTCTGTTCCCCCTCTCTCTGTTCCCTCTCTCTCTGTCCCCCTCTCTCTCTGCCCCTCTCTCTCTGAACCCCTCTGTCTCTGACCCCGTCTCTCTCTGCCCCCTCTCTCTGTACCCTCTCTCTCTGTCCCCCTCTCTCTCTGTAACCTCTCTCTGTCCCCCCCTCTCTCTGTCCCCCTCTCTCTCTGTCCCCCTCTCTCTCTGTCCCCCTCTCTCTCTGTCCCCCTCTCTCTCTGTCCCTCTCTCTCTACACATCTCTCTCTCTGTCCCCTCTCTCTCTGTCCCCTCTCTCTCTGTCTCCTTCTCTCTCTGTCTCCCCTCTCTCTGTCTCCCCGCTCTCTGTCTCCCCGCTCTCTGTCTCCCTCGCTCTCTGTCTCCCTCTTTCTGCCCCCTCTCTCTCTGTCCCACTCACTCTCTGTCCCCCTCTCTCTATCCCCCTCTCACAGTCCCCTCTCTCTCCCGCTCTCTGACCACCTCTCTGTCACCCCCTCTCTCTGCCCCCCTCTCTGCCCCCCCCTCTCTGTCCCCCTCTCTCTCTCTGTCCCCCTCTCTCTCTCTGTCCCCCTCTCTCTGTCCCCCTCTCTCTATCCCCCCCTCTCTCTGTTCCCCCCTCTCTCTCTGTCCCCCCTCTCTCTGTTCCCCCCTCTCCCTGTACCCCCTCTCTCTCTGTCCCCCCTCTCACTGTCCCCCCTCTCACTGTCCCCCTCTCTCTGTCCCCCTCTCTGTCCCCCTCTCTCTGTCCCCCTCTCTCTCTGTCCCCCTCTCTCTGTCCCCCTCTCTCTGTCCCCCCCTCTCTCTGTTCCCCCTCTCTCTGTCCCCCTCTCTCTGTCCCCCCTCTATCTGTCACCCCTCTCTCTGTCCCCCTCTCTCTGTCCCCCTCTCTCTGTCCCCCCTCTCTCTGTCCCCCTCTCTCTGTCCCCCTCTCTCTGTCCCCCTCTCTCTGTCCCCCCTCTATCTGCCCCCCTCTATCTGTCACCCCTCTCTCTGTCCCCCTCTCTCTGTCCCCCTCTCTCTGTCCCCCCTCTCTCTGTCCCCCTCTCTCTGTCCCCCTCTCTCTGTCCCCCTCTCTCTGTCCCCCTCTCTCTGTCCCCCCTCTCTCTGTCCCCCTCTCTCTCTGTCCCTCTCTCTCTACACATCTCTCTCTGTAACCTCTCTCTGTCCCCCCCCTCTCTCTGTCCCCCTCTCTCTCTGTCCCCCTCTCTCTCTGTCCCCCTCTCTCTCTGTCCCTCTCTCTCTACACATCTCTCTCTCTGTCCCCTCTCTCTCTGTCCCCTCTCTCTCTGTCTCCTTCTCTCTCTGTCTCCCCTCTCTCTGTCCCCCTCTCTCTCTGTCCCCCTCTCTCTCTGTCCCCCTCTCTCTCTGTCCCCCTCTCTCTCTGTCCCTCTCTCTCTACACATCACTCTCTCTGTCCCCTCTCTCTCTGTCCCCTCTCTCTCTGTCTCCTTCTCTCTCTGTCTCCCCTCTCTCTGTCTCCCCGCTCTCTGTCTCCCTCGCTCTCTGTCTCCCTCTTTCTGCCCCCTCTCTCTCTGTCCCACTCACCCTCTGTCCCCCTCTCTCTATCCCCCTCTCACAGTCCCCTCTCTCTCCCGCTCTCTGACCACCTCTCTGTCACCCCCTCTCTCTGCCCCCTCTCTCTCTGCCCCCCTCTCACTGTCCCCCTCTCTCTGTCCCCTCTTTCTCCCCCGTTCTCTGACCCCCTCTCTGTTGCCCTCTTTCTGCCCCCTATCTCTCTGCCCCCCTCTCTGCCCCCCCCTCTCTGTCCCCCTCTCTCTCTCTGTCCCCCTCTCTCTGTCCCCCTCTCTCTGTCCCCCTCTCTCTGTTCCCCCCTCTCTCTCTGTCCCCCCTCTCTCTGTTCCCCCCTCTCCCTGTACCCCCTCTCTCTCTGTTCCCCCCTCTCTCTGTCCCCCCTCTATCTGTCACCCCTCTCTCTGTCCCCCTCTCCCTGTACCCCCTCTCTCTCTGTTCCCCCCTCTCTCTGTCCCCCCTCTATCTGTCACCCCTCTCTCTGTCCCCCTCTCTCTGTCCCCCCTCTCTCTGTCCCCCTCTCTCTGTCCCCCTCTCTCTGTCCCCCTCTCTCTGTCCCCCCTCTATCTGCCCCCCTCTATCTGTCACCCCTCTCTCTGTCCCCCTCTCTCTGTCCCCCTCTCTCTGTCCCCCCTCTATCTGTCACCCCTCTCTCTGTCCCCCTCTCTCTGTCCCCCCTCTCTCTGTCCCCCTCTCTCTGTCCCCCTCTCTCTGTCCCCCTCTCTCTGCCCCCCTCTATCTGTCACCCCTCTCTCTGTCCCCCTCTCTCTGTCCCCCTCTCTCTGTCCCCCTCTCTCTGTCCCCCTCTCTCTGTCCCCCCTCTATCTGCCCCCCTCTATCTGTCACCCCTCTCTCTGTCCCCCTCTCTCTGTCCCCCTCTCTCTGTCCCCCCTCTATCTGTCACCCCTCTCTCTGTCCCCCTCTCTCTGTCCCCCCTCTCTCTGTCCCCCTCTCTCTGTCCCCCTCTCTCTGTCCCCCTCTCTCTGCCCCCCTCTATCTGTCACCCCTCTCTCTGTCCCCCTCTCTCTGCCCCCCTCTATCTGTCACCCCTCTCTCTGTCCCCCTCTCTCTGTTCCCCCCTCTCTCTGTTCCCCCCTCTCTCTGTTCCCCCCTCTCTCTGTACCCCCTCTATCTGCCCCCCTCTCTGTCGCCCCTCTCTCTGTCGTCATCTCTCTGCCCCCTCTCTCTCTGCCCCCTCTCTCTCTCTGCCCCCTCTCTCTCTCTGCCCCCTCTCTCTCTGCCCCCTCTCTCGCTGTCGCCCCTCTCTCTGTCCCACTCTCTCTGCCCCCCCGACCCCTCTCACTGTCCCTTCTCTCTCTCTGTTCCCCTCTCTCTGTCCCCTCTCTCTCTCTCCCGCTCTTTGACCCCCTCTGTCACCCTCTCTCCCTGCCCCCTCTCTCACTGCCCCCCCTCTCTCTCTCCCGCTCTCTGACCCCCTCTCAGTCACCCTTTCTCTCTGCCCCCTCTCTCTCTGCCCCCCCCACTCTCTGTCCCCTCTCTCTGACTCCCTCTCTCCCCCACTCTGTCCCCCTCTCTCTGTCTCCCTCTCTCTGTCACCGTCTTACTATCCCGCCTTCTCTCTGTCCCCCCCCCTCTGTCCCCCCTCTATCTGCCCCCCTCTCTCTGTCCCGCTCTCTCTGTCCCCCCTCTCTCTCTGACTCCCTCTATCTCCCCCACTCTCTGTCCCCCGCTCTCTGTTGCCCTCTCTCTGACCCCCTCTCTCTCTGACCCCCTCTATCTCCCCCGCTCCCTGTCCCCCCTCTCTCTGTTGCCCTCTCTTGCTGTCACCCTCTGTCGCCCTGTCTCTGACCCCCTCTCTCACACCTGCCTCTCCCTGTACCACCTCACTGTCCCCCTCTCTCTCTGTCCCCCTCTCTCTGTCCCCCTCTCTCTGTCCCCCTCTCTCTCTGTCCCCCTCTCTCTCTGTCCCCCTCTCTCTTTGTCCCGCTCTCTCTGTTCCACCCCTCTCTGTCGCCCTCTCTCTGACCCCCCTCTCTCTGTCCCCCTCTCTCTCTGTCCCTCTCTCTCTCTGTCCCCTCTCTCTCTGTCCCCTCTCTCTCTGTCCCCTCTCTCTCTGTCCCCTCTCTCTCTGTCTCCCCTCTCTCTGTCTCCCCGCTCTCTGTCTCCCTCTTTCTGCCCCCTCTCTCTCTGTCCCACTCACTCTCTGTCCCCCTCTCTCTATCCCCCTCTCACAGTCCCCTCTCTCTCCCGCTCTCTGACCACCTCTCTGTCACCCCCTCTCTCTGCCCCCTCTCTCTCTGCCCCCCTCTCACTGTCCCCCTCTCTCTGTCCCCTCTTTCTCCCTCGCCCTCTTTCTGCCCCCTATCTCTCTGCCCCCCTCTCTGTCCCCCCTCTCTCTGTCCCCCTCTCTCTCTCTGTTCCCCTCTCTCTATCCCCTTCTCACTGTCCCCTCTCTCCCGCTCTCTGACCCCCGCTCTCTGTCCCCCTCTCTCTCTCTCTGAACCCCTCTATCTACCCCACTCCCTGTCCCCCCTCTCTCTGTTACCCTCTCTCGCTGTCGCCCTCTCTCTGTCGCCCTCTCTCTGACCCCCACTCTCTCACACCCGCCTCTCCCTGTACCACCTCACTGTCCCCCCCTCTCTCTCTCCCCTCTCTCTGTCCCCCTCTCTCTGTCCCCTCTCTCTCTCCCCCGCTCTCTGATCCCCTCTCTGTTGCCCTGTCTCTGCCCCCACTCTCTCTGCCCCCGACCCCTCTCTCTGTCCCCCTCTCTCTCTCTGTCCCCCTCTCTCTGCCCCCCCTCTGTCACCGTCTCTCTATCCCCCCTTCTCTCTGTTCCCCCTTTCTCTGTTCCCCCTTTCTCTGTTCCCCCTCTCTCTGTTCCCTCTCTCTCTGTCCCCCTCTCTCTCTGCCCCTCTCTCTCTGACCCCCTCTGTCTCTGACCCCGTCTCTCTCTGCCCCCTCTCTCTGTACCCTCTCTCTCTGTCCCCCTCTCTCTCTGTAACCTCTCTCTGTCCCCCCCTCTCTCTGTCCCCCTCTCTCTCTGTCCCCCTCTCTCTCTGTCCCCCTCTCTCTCTGTCCCTCTCTCTACACATCTCTCTCTCTGTCCCCTCTCTCTCTGTCCCCTCTCTCTCTGTCTCCTTCTCTCTCTGTCTCCCCTCTCTCTGTCTCCCCGCTCTCTGTCTCCCCGCTCTCTGTCTCCCTCGCTCTCTGTCTCCCTCTTTCTGCCCCCTCTCTCTCTGTCCCACTCACTCTCTGTCCCCCTCTCTCTATCCCCCTCTCACAGTCCCCTCTCTCTCCCGCTCTCTGACCACCTCTCTGTCACCCCCTCTCTCTGCCCCCCTCTCTGCCCCCCCCTCTCTGTCCCCCTCTCTCTCTCTGTCCCCCTCTCTCTCTCTGTCCCCCTCTCTCTGTCCCCCTCTCTCTATCCCCCCCTCTCTCTGTTCCCCCCTCTCTCTCTGTCCCCCCTCTCTCTGTTCCCCCCTCTCCCTGTACCCCCTCTCTCTCTGTCCCCCCTCTCACTGTCCCCCCTCTCACTGTCCCCCTCTCTCTGTCCCCCTCTCTGTCCCCCTCTCTCTGTCCCCCTCTCTCTCTGTCCCCCTCTCTCTGTCCCCCTCTCTCTGTCCCCCCCTCTCTCTGTTCCCCCTCTCTCTGTCCCCCTCTCTCTGTCCCCCCTCTCTCTGTCCCCCTCTCTCTGTCCCCCTCTCTCTGTCCCCCCTCTATCTGTCACCCCTCTCTCTGTCCCCCCTCTCTCTGTCCCCCTCTCTCTGTCCCCCCTCTCTCTGTCTCCCACTCTCTGTCCCCCTCTCTCTGTCCCCCCTCTATCTGCCCCCCTCTATCTGTCACCCCTCTCTCTGTCCCCCTCTCTCTGTCCCCCTCTCTCTGTCCCCCCTCTCTCTGTCCCCCTCTCTCTGTCCCCCTCTCTCTGTCCCCCTCTCTCTGTCCCCCTCTCTCTGTCCCCCCTCTCTCTGTCCCCCTCTCTCTCTGTCCCTCTCTCTCTACACATCTCTCTCTGTAACCTCTCTCTGTCCCCCCCCTCTCTCTGTCCCCCTCTCTCTCTGTCCCCCTCTCTCTCTGTCCCCCTCTCTCTCTGTCCCTCTCTCTCTACACATCTCTCTCTCTGTCCCCTCTCTCTCTGTCCCCTCTCTCTCTGTCTCCTTCTCTCTCTGTCTCCCCTCTCTCTGTCCCCCTCTCTCTCTGTCCCCCTCTCTCTCTGTCCCCCTCTCTCTCTGTCCCCCTCTCTCTCTGTCCCTCTCTCTCTACACATCACTCTCTCTGTCCCCTCTCTCTCTGTCCCCTCTCTCTCTGTCTCCTTCTCTCTCTGTCTCCCCTCTCTCTGTCTCCCCGCTCTCTGTCTCCCTCGCTCTCTGTCTCCCTCTTTCTGCCCCCTCTCTCTCTGTCCCACTCACTCTCTGTCCCCCTCTCTCTATCCCCCTCTCACAGTCCCCTCTCTCTCCCGCTCTCTGACCACCTCTCTGTCACCCCCTCTCTCTGCCCCCTCTCTCTCTGCCCCCCTCTCACTGTCCCCCTCTCTCTGTCCCCTCTTTCTCCCCCGTTCTCTGACCCCCTCTCTGTTGCCCTCTTTCTGCCCCCTATCTCTCTGCCCCCCTCTCTGCCCCCCCCTCTCTGTCCCCCTCTCTCTCTCTGTCCCCCTCTCTCTGTCCCCCTCTCTCTGTCCCCCCCTCTCTCTGTTCCCCCCTCTCTCTCTGTCCCCCCTCTCTCTGTTCCCCCCTCTCCCTGTACCCCCTCTCTCTCTGTTCCCCCCTCTCTCTGTCCCCCCTCTATCTGTCACCCCTCTCTCTGTCCCCCTCTCCCTGTACCCCCTCTCTCTCTGTTCCCCCCTCTCTCTGTCCCCCCTCTATCTGTCACCCCTCTCTCTGTCCCCCTCTCTCTGTCCCCCCTCTCTCTGTCCCCCTCTCTCTGTCCCCCTCTCTCTGTCCCCCTCTCTCTGTCCCCCCTCTATCTGCCCCCCTCTATCTGTCACCCCTCTCTCTGTCCCCCTCTCTCTGTCCCCCTCTCTCTGTCCCCCCTCTATCTGTCACCCCTCTCTCTGTCCCCCTCTCTCTGTCCCTCTCTCTGTCCCCCTCTCTCTGTCCCCCTCTCTCTGTCCCCCTCTCTCTGTCCCCCTCTCTCTGTCCCCCTCTCTCTGTCCCCCCTCTATCTGCCCCCCTCTATCTGTCACCCCTCTCTCTGTCCCCCTCTCTCTGTCCCCCTCTCTCTGTCCCCCCTCTATCTGTCACCCCTCTCTCTGTCCCCCTCTCTCTGTCCCCCCTCTCTCTGTCCCCCTCTCTCTGTCCCCCTCTCTCTGCCCCCCTCTATCTGTCACCCCTCTCTCTGTCCCCCTCTCTCTGCCCCCCTCTATCTGTCACCCCTCTCTCTGTCCCCCTCTCTCTGTTCCCCCCTCTCTCTGTTCCCCCCTCTCTCTGTTCCCCCCTCTCTCTGTACCCCCTCTATCTGCCCCCCTCTCTGTCGCCCCTCTCTCTGTCGTCATCTCTCTGCCCCCTCTCTCTCTGCCCCCTCTCTCTCTCTGCCCCCTCTCTCTCTCTGCCCCCTCTCTCTCTGCCCCCTCTCTCGCTGTCGCCCCTCTCTCTGTCCCACTCTCTCTGCCCCCCCGACCCCTCTCACTGTCCCTTCTCTCTCTCTGTTCCCCTCTCTCTGTCCCCTCTCTCTCTCTCCCGCTCTTTGACCCCCTCTGTCACCCTCTCTCCCTGCCCCCTCTCTCACTGCCCCCCCTCTCTCTCTCCCGCTCTCTGACCCCCTCTCAGTCACCCTTTCTCTCTGCCCCCTCTCTCTCTGCCCCCCCCCACTCTCTGTCCCCTCTCTCTGACTCCCTCTCTCCCCCACTCTGTCCCCCTCTCTCTGTCTCCCTCTCTCTGTCACCGTCTTACTATCCCGCCTTCTCTCTGTCCCCCCCCCCCTCTGTCCCCCCTCTATCTGCCCCCCTCTCTCTGTCCCGCTCTCTCTGTCCCCCCTCTCTCTCTGACTCCCTCTATCTCCCCCACTCTCTGTCCCCCGCTCTCTGTTGCCCTCTCTCTGACCCCCTCTCTCTCTGACCCCCTCTATCTCCCCCGCTCCCTGTCCCCCCTCTCTCTGTTGCCCTCTCTTGCTGTCACCCTCTGTCGCCCTGTCTCTGACCCCCTCTCTCACACCTGCCTCTCCCTGTACCACCTCACTGTCCCCCTCTCTCTCTGTCCCCCTCTCTCTGTCCCCCTCTCTCTCTGTCCCCCTCTCTCTTTGTCCCGCTCTCTCTGTTCCACCCCTCTCTGTCGCCCTCTCTCTGACCCCCCTCTCTCTGTCCCCCTCTCTCTCTGTCCCTCTCTCTCACTGTCCCCTCTCTCTCTGTCCCCTCTCTCTCTGTCCCCTCTCTCTCTGCCCCCTCTCTCTCTGTCTCCCCTCTCTCTGTCTCCCCGCTCTCTGTCTCCCTCTTTCTGCCCCCTCTCTCTCTGTCCCACTCACTCTCTGTCCCCCTCTCTCTATCCCCCTCTCACAGTCCCCTCTCTCTCCCGCTCTCTGACCACCTCTCTGTCACCCCCTCTCTCTGCCCCCTCTCTCTCTGCCCCCCTCTCACTGTCCCCCTCTCTCTGTCCCCTCTTTCTCCCTCGCCCTCTTTCTGCCCCCTATCTCTCTGCCCCCCTCTCTGTCCCCCCTCTCTCTGTCCCCCTCTCTCTCTCTGTTCCCCTCTCTCTATCCCCTTCTCACTGTCCCCTCTCTCCCGCTCTCTGTCCCCCGCTCTCTGTCCCCCTCTCTCTGTTCCCCTCTCTCTGTCCCCCTCTCTCTGTCCCCCTCTCTCTGTCCCCCCTCTCTCTCTGTCCCCCCTCTCTCTGTTCCCCCCTCTCTCTGTACCCCCTCTATCTGCCCCCCTCTCTCTGTCCCGCCTCTCTCTGCCCCCCATCTCTGTCCCCCCCTCTCTCTCCCCCTCTCTCTGTCCCGCCTCCCTCTGCCCCCCATCTCTGTCCCCCCCTCTCTCTGTCCCCCTCTCTCTGTACCCCCCCTCTCTCTGTACCCCCTCTCTCTCTGTCCCCCTCTCTCTGTTCCCCCCTCTCTCTGTTCCCCCCTCTCTCTGTACCCCCTCTCTGTACCCCCTGTCTGTACCCCTTCTCTGTCCCCCCTCTATCTGTCCCCCCTCTCTCTGTCCCCCTCTCTCTGTACCCCTCTCTCTGCCCCCTCTCTCTCTCTGCCCCCTCTCTCTCTCTGCCCCCTCTCTCTCTGCCCACCATCTCTCTGCCCCCTCTCTTGCTGTCGCCCCTCTCTCTGTCCCACTCTCTCTGCCCCCCCGACCCCTCTCTCTGTCCCTTCTCTCTCTCTCTCTGTTCCCCTCTCTCTGTCCCACTCTCTCTGCCCCCCCGACCCCTCTCTCTGTCCCTTCTCTCTCTCTGTTACCCTCTCTCTGTCCCCTCTCTCTCTCTCCCGCTCTTTGTCCCCCTCTCTGTCACCCTCTCTCCCTGCCCCCTCTCTCACTGCCCCCCTCTCTCTCTCCCGCTCTCTGACCCCCTCTCAGTCACCCTTTCTCTCTGCCCCCTCTCTCTCTGCCCCCCCCCCCCACTCTCTGTCCCCTCTCTCTGACTCCCTCTCTCTCCCCCACTCTGTCCCCCTCTCTCTGTCTCCCTCTCTCTGCCCCCCCTCTCTGTCACCGTCTTACTATCCCCCCTTCTCTCTGTTCCCCCTCTCTCTGTCCCGCTCTCTCTGTCCCCCTCTCTCTCTGACTCCCTCTATCTCCCCCACTCTCTGTCCCCCGCTCTCTGTTGCCCTCTCTCTGACCCCCACTCTCTCTGTCCCCCTCTCTCTCTCTGACCCCCTCTATCTCCCCCGCTCCCTGTCCCCCCTCTCTCTGTTGCCCTCTCTCGCTGTCACCCTCTGTCGCCCTGTCTCTGACCCCCTCTCTCACACCTGCCTCTCCCTGTACCACCTCACTGTCCCCCTCTCTCGCTGTCGTCCCTCTCTCTGTCACCGTCTCTTGGTCACCCCCTCTCTCTGTCCCCCTCTCTCTGTCCCCCTCTCTCTGTCCCCCTCTCTCTGTCCCCCTCTCTCTCTGTCCCCCTCTCTCTCTGTCCCCCTCTCTCTCTGTCCCCCTCTCTCTCTCCCCTCTCTCTCTCCCCTGCTCTCTGACCCCCTCTATGTTGCCCTCTCTCTGCATCCTCTCTCTCTGTACCTCCCTCTCTCTGTCCCCTCTCTCTCTGCCTCCCTCTCTCTGTCCCCTCTCTCTCTCCCACCCGCTGTCTGACCCCCTCTCTGTTGCCATCTCTCTGCCCCCACTCTCTCTGCCACCCGACCCCTCTCTCTGTCCCCCTCTCTCTCTCTCTGTCCCCCTCTCTCTGTCTCCCTCTCTCTGCCCCCCCTCTCTGTCACCGTCTCTCTATCCCCCCTTCTCTCTGTTCCTCCTTTCTCTGTTCCCCCTCTCTCTGTCCCCCTCTCTCTCTGTCCCCCTCTCTCTATTGCCTCTTTCTGCCCCCTCTCTCTCTGTCCCCCCTCTCTGTCCCCCACTCTCTCTGTCCCCCCCTCTGCCCCCTCTCTCTCTCTGCCCCCCTCTCTCTCTCTGCCCCCCTCTCTCTCTCTGCCCCCCTCTCTCTGCCCCTCTCTCTCTGTCCCCTCTCTCTCTGCCCCCTCTCTCTCTGTCTCCCCTCTCTCTGTCTCCCCGCTCTCTGTCTCCCTCTTTCTGCCCCCTCTCTCTCTGTCCCACTCACTCTCTGTCCCCCTCTCTCTATCCCCCTCTCACAGTCCCCTCTCTCTCCCGCTCTCTGACCACCTCTCTGTCACCCCCTCTCTCTGCCCCCTCTCTCTCTGCCCCCCTCTCACTGTCCCCCTCTCTCTGTCCCCTCTTTCTCCCTCGCCCTCTTTCTGCCCCCTATCTCTCTGCCCCCCTCTCTGTCCCCCCTCTCTCTGTCCCCCTCTCTCTCTCTGTTCCCCTCTCTCTATCCCCTTCTCACTGTCCCCTCTCTCCCGCTCTCTGTCCCCCGCTCTCTGTCCCCCTCTCTCTGTTCCCCTCTCTCTGTCCCCCTCTCTCTGTCCCCCTCTCTCTGTCCCCCCTCTCTCTCTGTCCCCCCTCTCTCTGTTCCCCCCTCTCTCTGTACCCCCTCTATCTGCCCCCCTCTCTCTGTCCCGCCTCTCTCTGCCCCCCATCTCTGTCCCCCCCTCTCTCTCCCCCTCTCTCTGTCCCGCCTCCCTCTGCCCCCCATCTCTGTCCCCCCCTCTCTCTGTCCCCCTCTCTCTGTACCCCCCCTCTCTCTGTACCCCCTCTCTCTCTGTCCCCCTCTCTCTGTTCCCCCCTCTCTCTGTTCCCCCCTCTCTCTGTACCCCCTCTCTGTACCCCCTGTCTGTACCCCTTCTCTGTCCCCCCTCTATCTGTCCCCCCTCTCTCTGTCCCCCTCTCTCTGTACCCCTCTCTCTGCCCCCTCTCTCTCTCTGCCCCCTCTCTCTCTCTGCCCCCTCTCTCTCTCTGCCCACCATCTCTCTGCCCCCTCTCTTGCTGTCGCCCCTCTCTCTGTCCCACTCTCTCTGCCCCCCCGACCCCTCTCTCTGTCCCTTCTCTCTCTCTCTCTGTTCCCCTCTCTCTGTCCCACTCTCTCTGCCCCCCCGACCCCTCTCTCTGTCCCTTCTCTCTCTCTGTTCCCCTCTCTCTGTCCCCTCTCTCTCTCTCCCGCTCTTTGTCCCCCTCTCTGTCACCCTCTCTCCCTGCCCCCTCTCTCACTGCCCCCCCTCTCTCTCTCCCGCTCTCTGACCCCCTCTCAGTCACCCTTTCTCTCTGCCCCCTCTCTCTCTGCCCCCCCCCCCCACTCTCTGTCCCCTCTCTCTGACTCCCTCTCTCTCCCCCACTCTGTCCCCCTCTCTCTGTCTCCCTCTCTCTGCCCCCCCTCTCTGTCACCGTCTTACTATCCCCCCTTCTCTCTGTTCCCCCTCTCTCTGTCCCGCTCTCTCTGTCCCCCTCTCTCTCTGACTCCCTCTATCTCCCCCACTCTCTGTCCCCCGCTCTCTGTTGCCCTCTCTCTGACCCCCACTCTCTCTGTCCCCCTCTCTCTCTCTGACCCCCTCTATCTCCCCCGCTCCCTGTCCCCCCTCTCTCTGTTGCCCTCTCTCGCTGTCACCCTCTGTCGCCCTGTCTCTGACCCCCTCTCTCACACCTGCCTCTCCCTGTACCACCTCACTGTCCCCCTCTCTCGCTGTCGTCCCTCTCTCTGTCACCGTCTCTCGGTCCCCCCCTCTCTCTGTCCCCCTCTCTCTGTCCCCCTCTCTCTGTCCCCCTCTCTCTGTCCCCCTCTCTCTCTGTCCCCCTCTCTCTCTGTCCCCCTCTCTCTCTCCCCTCTCTCTCTCCCCTGCTCTCTGACCCCCTCTATGTTGCCCTCTCTCTGCATCCTCTCTCTCTGTACCTCCCTCTCTCTGTCCCCTCTCTCTCTGCCTCCCTCTCTCTGTCCCCTCTCTCTCTCCCACCCGCTGTCTGACCCCCTCTCTGTTGCCATCTCTCTGCCCCCACTCTCTCTGCCACCCGACCCCTCTCTCTGTCCCCCTCTCTCTCTCTCTGTCCCCCTCTCTCTGTCTCCCTCTCTCTGCCCCCCCTCTCTGTCACCGTCTCTCTATCCCCCCTTCTCTCTGTTCCTCCTTTCTCTGTTCCCCCTCTCTCTGTCCCCCTCTCTCTCTGTCCCCCTCTCTCTATTGCCTCTTTCTGCCCCCTCTCTCTCTGTCCCCCCTCTCTGTCCCCCACTCTCTCTGTCCCCCCCTCTGCCCCCTCTCTCTCTCTGCCCCCCTCTCTCTCTCTGCCCCCCTCTCTCTCTCTGCCCCCCTCTCTCTGCCCCTCTCTCTCTGCCCCTCTCTCTCTGCCCCTCTCTCTCTGCCCCTCTCTCTCTGACCCCCTCTCTCTCTGCCCCCCTCTCTCTCTGCCCCTCTCTTTCTGTCCCCCTCTCTCTCTGTACCCACTCTCTGTCCCCCTCTCTCTCTGTACCCTCTCTCTCTGTCCCCCTCTCTCTTTGTCCCGCTCTCTCTGTTCCACCCCTCTCTGTCGCCCTCTCTCTGACCCCCCTCTCTCTGTCCCACTCTCTCTCGCTGTCCCTCTCTCTCTACACCTCTCTCTCTCTGTCCCCTCTCTCTCTGACCCCTCTCTCTCTTTGTCCCCTCTCTCTCTCTCCCCTCTCTCTCTGTCCCCTCTCTCTCTGTCTCCCGCTCTCTCTGTCTCCCGCTCTCTCTGTCTCCCCTCTCTCTGTCTCCCCTCTCTCTGTCTCCCTCGCTCTCTGTCTCCACCACTCTGTCCCCCTCTTTCTGTCACCCTCTTTCTGCCCCCTCTCTCTCTGTTCCCCTCTCTCTGACCCCCTCTCTCTCCCAACCGCCTCTCTCTCTCCCCCGCTCTCTGCTCCCTCTCTCTGTCGCCCTCTTTCTGTCCCCTCTTTCTGACCCCATCTCTCTCCCACCTGCCTCTCCTTCTGCCCCGCTCTCTGCCCCCTCTCTCTGTCGCCCTCTCTCTGTCCCCCTCTGTCTCCTACCCGCCTCTCTCTATCCCCCCTCTTTTTCACACTCTCTCTCTGTACCCCTCTCTCTGTTCCCTCTCTCTCTGTCCTTCTCTCTCTGCCATCCGCCTCTCTCTGACCCCCTCTCTCTCCCACCCACCTCTCTCTCTGTCCCCCTCTTTCTCTCCGCCTATCTCTCTGTACCCCTCTCTCTGCCCCCCTCTCTCTGTTCCCCTTTCTCTCTGGCCCCCTCTCTGTCACCCTCTCTTTGCCCCCTTCTCTGTCCCCCTCTCTCTCTGTCCCCCTCTCTCTCTCTGTCCCCCTCTCTCTCTCTGTCCCCCTCTCTCTCTCTGTCCGCCACTCTCTCCATCCCCCCCCTCTGTCCCCCTCTCTCTCTGTCCCCCTCTCTCTCTCTGTCCCCCTCTCTCTCTCTGTCCCCCACTCTCTCCATCCCCCCCCTCTGTCCCCCTCTCTCTCTGTCCCCCTCTCTCTCTCTGTCCCCCACTCTCTCCATCCCCCCACTCTCCCCCCACTCTGTACCCCTCTCTGTCCCCCTCTCTATGTCCCCCTCTCTCTGTCCCCTCTATCTCCCCCTCTCTCTGTCCTCCTCTCTCTGTCCCCTATCTCTCTCCTCTGCTCTATGTCCCCCTCTCTCTGTCCCCTCTATCTCCCCCTCTCTCTGTCCTCCTCTCTCTGTCCCCTATCTCTCTCCCCCTCTCTCTGTCCTCCTCTCTCTGTCCCCTATCTCTCTCCACCGCTCTCTGACCCCCTCTCTGTTACCCTCTCTCTGCCCCCTTCTCTCTGCCCCCCTCTCTGTCCCACTTTCTCTCTGTCCCCCACTCTCTCCATCCCCATACTCTCTGTCCCCCTCTCTCTGACCCCCTCTCTCCCACCCACTCTGTACCCTCTCTGTCCCCCACTCTCTGTCCCCCTCTCTCTGTCCCCTCTATCTGTCCCCCTCTCTCTGTCCCCTCTATCTCCCCCTCTCTCTCTGTCCCCCTCTCTCTGTCCCCTCTCTCTCTCCCCCCCCGCTGTCTGACCCCCACTCTGTCCCCCTCTCTCTGTACCCCTCTCTCTGTCCCCCACTCTCTCCATCCCCCCACTCTCTGTCCCCCTCTCTCTGACCCCCTCTCTCTCTCCCATTCTGTCCCCCTCTCTCTGTCCCCCTCTCTCTGTCACCCTCTCTGTCACCCTCTCTCTGTCCCCCCTTCTCTCTGCCCCCTCTCTCTCTGCCCCCCCCACTCTCTGTCCCCTCTCTCTGACTCCCTCTCTCTCCCCCACTCTGTCCCCCTCTCTCTGTCTCCCTCTCTCTGCCCCCCCTCTCTGTCACCGTCTTACTATCCCCCCTTCTCTCTGTTCCCCCTCTCTCTGTCCCGCTCTCTCTGTCCCCCCTCTCTCTCTGACTCCCTCCATCTCCCCCACTCTCTGTCCCCCGCTCTCTGTTGCCCTCTCTCTGACCCCCACTCTCTCTGTCCCCCTCTCTCTCTCTGACCCCCTCTATCTCCCCCGCTCCCTGTCCCCCCTCTCTCTGTTGCCCTCTCTCGCTGTCACCCTCTGTCGCCCTGTCTCTGACCCCCTCTCTCACACCTGCCTCTCCCTGTACCACCTCACTGTCCCCCTCTCTCGCTGTCGTCCCTCTCTCTGTCACCGTCTCTCGGTCACCCCCTCTCTCTGTCCCCCTCTCTCTGTCCCCCTCTCTCTGTCCCCCTCTCTCTCTGTCCCCCTCTCTCTCTGTCCCCCTCTCTCTGTCCCCTCTCTCTCTCCCCTGCTCTCTGACCCCCTCTATGTTGCCCTCTCTCTGCATCCTCTCTCTCTGTACCTCCCTCTCTCTCTGCCTCCCTCTCTCTGTCCCCTCTCTCTCTCCCGCCCGCTGTCTGACCCCCTCTCTGTTGCCATCTCTCTGCCCCCACTCTCTCTGCCACCCGACCCCTCTCTCTGTCCCCCTCTCTCTCTCTCTGTCCCCCTCTCTCTGTCTCCGTCTCTCTATCCCCCCCTTCTCTCTGTTCCTCCTTTCTCTGTTCCCCCTCTCTCTGTCCCCCTCTCTCTCTGTCCCCCTCTCTCTGTTGCCTCTTTCTGCCCCCTCTCTCTCTGTCCCCCCTCTCTGTCCCCCACTCTCTCTGTCCCCCCCTCTGCCCCCTCTCTCTCTCTGCCCCCCTCTCTCTGCCCCTCTCTCTCTGACCCCCTCTCTCTCTGCCCCCCTCTCTCTCTGCCCCTCTCTTTCTGTCCCCCTCTCTCTCTGTACCCACTCTCTGTCCCCCTCTCTCTCTGTACCCTCTCTCTCTGTCCCCCTCTCTCTTTGTCCCGCTCTCTCTGTTCCACCCCTCTCTGTCCCCCTCTCTCTCTGTACCCTCTCTCTCTGACCCCCCTCTCTCTGTCCCACTCTCTCTCGCTGTCCCTCTCTCTCTACACCTCTCTCTCTCTGTCCCCTCTCTCTCTGTCCCCCTCTCTCTCTTTGTCCCCTCTCTCTCTGTCCCCTCTCTCTCTGTCTCCCGCTCTCTCTGTCTCCCTCGCTCTCTGTCTCCACCACTCTGTCCCCCTCTTTCTGTCACCCTCTTTCTGCCCCTCTCTCTCTGTCCCCCTCACTCTCTGTCCTCCTCTCTCTGTTCCCCTCTCTCTGACCCCCTCTCTCTCCCAACCGCCTCTCTCTCTCCCCGCTCTCTGCCCCCTCTCTCTGTCGCCCTCTTTCTGTCCCCCTCTTTCTGACCCCATCTCTCTCCCACCTGCCTCTCCCTCTGCCCCGCTCTCTGCCCCCTCTCTCTGTCGCCTTCTCTCTGTCCCCCTCTGTCTCCTACCCGCCTCTCTCTCTATCCCCCCTCTTTTTCACACTCTCTCTCTGTTCCCCTCTCTCTGTTCCCTCTCTCTCTGTCCTTCTCTCTCTGCCATCCGCCTCTCTCTGACCCCCTCTCTCTCCCACCCACCTCTCTATCTGTCCCCCTCTTTCTCTCCACCTCTCTCTCTGCCCCCCTCTCTCTGTTCCCCTTTCTCTCTGGCCCCCTCTCTGTCACCCTCTCTTTGCCCCCTTCTCTGTCCCCCTCTCTCTCTGTCCCCCTCTCTCTCTCTGTCCCCCCCTCTCTCTCTGTCCCCCTCTCTCTCCATCCCCCCCCCTGTCCCCCTCTCTCTCTCTGTCCCCCACTCTCTCCATCCCCCCACTCTCTGTCCCCCTCTCTCCCCCCACTCTGTACCCCTCTCTGTCCCCCTCTCTATGTCCCCCTCTCTCTGTCCCCTCTATCTCCCCCTCTCTCTGTCCTCCTCTCTCTGTCCCCTATCTCTCTCCCCTGCTCTCTGTCCCCTCTATCTCCCCCTCTCTCTGTCCTCCTCTCTCTGTCCCCTATCTCTCTCCCCCTCTCTCTGTCCTCCTCTCTCTGTCCCCTATCTCTCTCCCCCACTCTCTGACCCCCTCTCTGTTACCCTCTCTCTGCCCCCTTCTCTCTGCCCCCCTCTCTGTCCCCCTTTCTCTCTGTCCCCCACTCTCTCCATCCCCATACTCTCTGTCCCCCTCTCTCTGACCCCCTCTCTCCCACCCACTCTGTACCCTCTCTGTCCCCCACTCTCTGTCCCCCTCTCTCTGTCCCCTCTATCTGTCCCCCTCTATCTCCCCCTCTCTCTCTGTCCCCTCTCTCTCTCCCCCCCCCCCGCTGTCTGACCCCCACTCTGTCCCCCTCTCTCTGCCCCCTCTCTCTGTACCCCTCTCTCTGTCCCCCACTCTCTCCATCCCCCCACTCTCTGTCCCCCACTCTGTCCCCCTCTCTCTGTCCCCCTCTCTGTCCCCTTCTCTCTGTCCCCTTCTCTCTGTCCCCTTCTCTCTGTCCCCCCTTCTCTCTGTCCCCTCTCTCTCTCTCTCTCCCCCACTCTCTGTCCCGTCGATCTCTCCCCCGCTCTCTGCCCCCCTCTGTCGCCCTCTCCCTGCTCCCTCTCTCGCTGTCCCCCTCTCTCTCTCTGTCCCCCACTCTCTCTGTCCCCCACTCTCTCTGTCCCCCACTCTCTCTGTCCCCCACTCTGTACCCCACTCTCTGTGCCCCTCTCTCTGTCGCACTCTCTATCTCCCCCCTTTTCTGTCCCCCCTCTCTCTGTCCCCCTCTCTCTGTCCCCCCTCTCTCTGACCCCTCTCTCATTATGTCCTCCCCTATTTCTCTCTCTCCCTCCCTCACCTTATCTCTCCCTTCCCTCTCTCTCTCCCTCTGTCTCTCCCTGCTCTTTCGCTCTCTCGCCATCTTCTCTCACTCTCGATCCACCTCCCTCGGTGTCTCTCTCTCTCCCCACCTCCCTCCGTTTCTCTCTGACTCAATCTCTCTCCCTCCTGTCCTACCCTTCCTCTCTCTCTGACACACTCTGTCTCCCTGGTCCTTCCCTCTCCCTCTGACCTAGAGACTGGGTGTTTGTGGTGAGGTTGCGTGTGGGGGGTTGGAGTGAGATGATCGAGAGATGTGGGAAGTGGGGAAATTGGGGTAGAGACGGAATTGCGGGAGGGAGACAGAGACGGCAGGAGAGAGAGAGAGAGTGAGGGTGAGAGGGAGAGAGAAGAATGGAGGCAGGTGGAGAAACTCATGTTGGGGTGTGAGAGAGAGAGAGGGGGAGTGAGGCAGAAAGAATAGTGGAGGCAGGTGAAGAAACCGGGGTTGGGGGGGTTATCTGAGAGGGGACCAGAGAGAGTGAAAGGGAGAGGAGTTGAGAGAGACACAGTGTGCAGAAAGAGAGAGAGGGAGAGAATTGAGGAGGAAGAGTCGGGGAGAGGAAATGGTGAGGCCAGGTTGGAGGGGGAGGGGTGCAGAGGGAGTTAAACCCAGCTCCTGAGCTCAGGGCGCGGTGCCCTCCACTTCCCTGAGGACCAGGACTTGGGGCTGAGTCTGTCTCTCTCCAGCTCAGTTTCTCCAACACAAAGACACACAACAACATCGGTCACTCTGCTGCTCGGCACGCTTTAATCAACATTTTTATTGGTTACAAATGGAAGTGATGGATACAGTCAGTGGGATGGTGCCTTTTCTCACTGGCCCCTGAGTTGTGAGAAACATTGAAATGTTTCCCTGTAACCACCCTGTGGGATAAGGATGGACAAACCCAGCGCTACCCTCAGTCTGTTACCATAGCGACAGGCTGCTCCATCGCTGAAACACTGAACTGAAATGAGAAAATCCCGGATGGGATTAATGAAGGAATTTGATGGATGGATGGATTTGGGTGAAGGGATATTTCAGCACATTCTTCAGCTGCTGCCTGAACTTAGTCTGGGTCACGGCATAAATCGCGGTGTTTGTGCAGCAACTGAGGAGCTGCAGCATGAAGCCCAATTCCCGCATAAAGCCATCGAGATACACAGACCCATACCCAATATGCCACATCCGGTACAATATAGAAAACAACATTAACGTTGACCATAACAGGATGAAATTGGCTGAGATCACAAACAGTAAAATGATGGATTTTTTCCGGTTTCTCATTTCAGTGTCAGACTGAGCGTCCCCATTGGTGTGAGTGCGGAGTCTCCTGCGGGCTCTGCTGGTCACTACAATGTGTCTGACGGTGAGAACATTGAGCAGCAGAACCAGGAGAAATGGGACACACGGGGTTAGAATGTGGTGGAGGAACTCGATTGTGACCCAGACACTGGAGGATAGAACAGCGACTGTTACATCACAAAACCAGGGGTGGTTCACCAGCCGATACCGAGCCGTGAGCATAAAATACCAGGAAATGTTCTTTAAACAGCTCAGCACAGTCACTGCTCCCAGAACCACAGCCGCCGTCTTCTCACTGCAATATTTACTTTTCAGCTTCTGGCAACAAATGGCCACAAACCGATCAAAGGTGAAAGTGACGGTGAACCAGACAGAGCAGTCAGTGGCTGCATAAAGCAGGACGGCGTGGATATTACACACGGGGACGGAGTCCCTCAGGAAATAAAACTGTTCCCGATAAACAATGGGAATGTGTCTCAGGATGAGGTCGAGGATAATGACCAGGAGATCCGCCGCTGCCATGGCCCCCAGGTAACGTCTGACACATGGAGACAATCCTCAATCTTTATAAAGCAGGACGTAGATGGTCACTACGTTAACTGTGAGGAAGGAAAACAAACCCATTACCCATCAGCCTGGAGGCAAAGGGACCCGTTTGATCGGGGACCCAGTGAGATTTTCAAATGTGTCCCTGTATTCAGGGATTTATTAAAATAATTGGAGCTGGAATAACAAATGGGAAGGTTGGAATTACTGACAAAAAAGTGACATAAATCACAAGAAACCCTCCCTCCCAAGCACACAGAGACACATCCATAAGGACAGATGGTTTCTAGAACATTCCCACACACTCGATCACTCGAGAGCAGACACAGGTCACTCCTTCCCAATTCCTAATACGGAGGGTATCCTGAAGGATTCTCTCCCAGTTTCCTGAAGACAAACAGAGTTTGGGAATTTCTGTATTTTTGGTCTAAATTGTGGTCGATCCTGTGCCGTGAAGAAATGTAAACGCAGGGAAAACTTATTCCCCCCTTTAACCGCCTGAGGGGCCTTCGGAACAGTGTCTCCTTCTCCCTGGAACGGGATCTCTTCCCTCGGGATCTTATCGTTTGTTCAATTCACTGATGTCCGGCCGTTCACAAACAATGTCAGGGACAGAACGTTCCGGGGAATGTCAGTTATAGAATGTCGGGGACAGAACGTTCCGGGGAATGTCGGTTATAGAATGTTGGAGACAGAACGTTCCGGGGAATGTCAGTTATAGAATGTCGGGGACAGAACGTTCCGGGGAATGTCGGTTATAGAATGTCGGGGACAGAACGTTCCGGGGAATGGCAGTTATAGAATGTCGGGGACAGAACGTTCCGCGGAATGTCAGTTATAGAATGTTGGAGACAGAACGTTCCGGGGAATGTCACTTATAGAATGTCAGGGACAGAACGTTCCGGGGAATGTCAGTTATAGAATGTCGGGGACAGAACGTTCCGGGGAATGGCAGTTATAGAATGTCGGGGACAGAACGTTCCGGGGAATGGCAGTTATAGAATGTCGGGGACAGAACGTTCCGGGGAATGGCAGTTATAGAATGTCGGGGACAGAACGTTCCGGGGAATGGCAGTTATAGAATGTCGGGGACAGAACGTTCTGGGGAACTCCTTGGCCTGTCCATGACCTTTCCCCCCCATTCATCCCACCCTCCTCTTAGACCTATCACCTCTCTCCCACCTCCAACTCCCGATCACATTCCCAGCTCCCTTACCCCAGCCACTGCCCCCTCCCATTTATCCTTCAGCTCCCCAGCCCACAAGCCTCATTCCTGATGAAGAGTTTATTCCTGAAACGTTCATTCCCCTGCTCTTCGGATGCTGCCTGACCTGCTGTGCTTTTCCATCACCACATTCCCAGTCAGGAAACAGTCCGACACCGCCGTACTCACAGGATCGGGCCTGATGGTTAATTTAGATTAGATTAGATTAGATTACTTACAGTGTGGAAACAGGCCCTTCAGCCCAACAAGTCCACACTGACCCGCCGAAGAGCAACCCACCCAGACCCATTCCCCTACGTTTACCCCTTCACCTAACACTACGGACAATTTCCCATGGCCAATTCACCTAACTGCACATTTATTTTGGACTGTGGGGGGAAACTGGAGCACCCGGAGGAAACCCACGCAGACACGGGGAGAATGTGCAAACTCCACACAGTCAGTCGCCTGATTCGGGAATTGAACCCGGGTCTCTGGCGCTGTGAGGCAGCAGTGCTAACCACTGTGCCACCGTTCCACCCAGAATGTTTCCTGAAGCCCCATCACCATCCCTGGGTATATCCTGTCCCACCGGCAGGACAGACCCACCAGTGGTGGGGACACCCTGGGGTACAGTCAGGGAAGGAGTTACCCTGCAAATCCCCATCATTGATTCCAGAACCCAGGAAATCTCATAGTAACAGATCACACATGGTCAAGGAAATCGCCTGAGGGTGGTTATCTCCTGCCTCCCACCCCTCCTCTCGGTGATAACTCAGTTCCCCTCGATGTTGGAATCAAATCAGAGGCAGCTCTGAGGGTGACAAGGACACAGACTGTCCTCTGGGTGTGGGACGTCAATGTCCATCACCAGGAGTGTCCCCACAGGCCCCCCACTGCCTGAGCAGGGACAGTCTTCAATACACAACAACCAGACTGGGGGAAACATCTTCACCAAACTCCTTGTCCCAGAGGGATCTGTCCCTGACAGTATCTGGAGGAGCAGCCAGCACACAGTCCTGGTGGAGGGAAAGTCTCAGCCCCATATTTGACATACTCAAGATTAGTGTGTTGCTGGAAAAGCACAGCAGGTCAGGCAGCATCTGAGGAGCAGGAAAATCACCGTTTGGGGCAGCAAACCTTCATCACGAATGAGGCTGAGAGCCTCCGGGATGGAGAGATAAATCATATTAGGCGTACTGCTCACTGTGTGATGTGGCACTCCCTCCTGTGAAGTAGGACATACATCTAAAGGACTGAGCACATGGAAACTGACCATCCATGAGGCACTGTGGGCTAGTAACAGCTGCAGCATCAATGGCCTTCCCTCCATCATAAAGTCAGAAGTGGGCTATTCACTGATGGTTTCAAAATATTCAGCACCATTCACAACTGCACCGATACTGAAGCAGGCTATTCAGCCCATCAAGTGTTTGAAACAGGAACAGAATGAGGCCATTCAGCCATTGGAGGCTGTTACTCAGCGATTGGAGCAGATCTTTTAATCTCTCAGACCGCTCACACAGGAAATGGAAGGGAACATTCAGCATTTCAAAGCTGCTACACAGGAATACGGGGAGCTGTGTAGACCACAGCAGTGCATTGATCTATAAACCCAGACTAGATATCTGTCCAGGAATGGGAGCTGTGCAGAAATCAGCAGGGCACTAATGTGTAAACCTGAGAGAAATATCCATCCAGCACGGGGAGCTGCACCGACCACATCACGGCATTATCTATAAACCTCAACCAGATAGTCTGACCAGCACAGTGACCTGTGCAGTGATCACCCGGGAATTAATCTGTAAAAGAGGAGCAGTTACCGTCCCAGCATATGGGACTGTGTACACCAAACCAGGGCATTCATCTGTAACCCAGGAGCAGTTACCCTCCCAGCATGTAGGGCTGTGTACACCACCCCAGTACATTGATCTGTAACCCAGGAGCAGTTACCATCCCAGCATGTAGGGCTGTGTACCCCACCCCAGTGCATTGATCTGTAACACTGTATTAGATCACTGCCCAGTGTGGGGAAAACTAGCAGCCCGTGCTGGAAGTGACAGGATGTGCAGCTTCCACCCATTCACAGCTCCATATCCCCTATTGTGCCCTGACAAGGGGGTGTTGTGGGTGTGAACATCACTGCCAGAGAGAGATGGCGGGGGAATCAGTTTAAATATCACCGCATGGGAGTGGGTTGGGAAGTAGACAGAGAGGGGGAGACTGAGAGACAGTGTCATGGAAGGTTGTGTTCCCAGGTTTCAGAATGCTGAAATGTCAGCAATTCGATAGCATCCTGTAACATGAGCCAGTCTTCCCAGGAAAGATGGGAAAAAGAGATATTGATGTGAAGTCAGATGAACACTTGTTCTGCATCTCTGTAACTGGAATTGGTTTCAACAGAATATATGACTCATGGGGCAGATTCTAACAATAATTCATCTTTGCTTAATTTTCCTTGAGTGTGACAGAGGGACCGTCTGCACGAGGCTGAGCTATATCCTGGTGCTATCAATTCAAACTTACCTCATTAACTACCCACCCCACCCCATGATGTCCCTCTCATTCAATACTAGCCTGATTCTCCCATCCATCATGGCGGGTGGTACTCACCATCGCCCGGATGTCCCTGGATATTCAATGATCACTGGCGCTGGTGCCATCTTTAAAAGGCCAAGGGGCACACGGTTGAGCATTCTCTGTTTGGAGCTGCCCTGCACAGTTTACCTCGAGCATGGCAGATAAGGGGCACTTACATCACAGTTTGTCGACAGGGGCATGGAAGTCCTGGTGGAGGGGCTAGTATAGAGGGGGGCCATACCACCAGACACACCGAGCATGGTCTGAGCTCACCACCCAGTTCAGTGCAGTATCTGAGGTCTGAAGAAACATCCAGCAATACAGGATAAGCAGCAATAACCTTCCCCGCTCTGTCAGGATACAGCTCACCATATTCTCTCTGCTCCCTCACACTCACTGTATATCTGTTGTAGCACCTACTCCCCAAACAAGATTCATGCTCCACCACTCTCACTGCTCCGTGCAGCACTTTCTCTCTCTCTCTGTCTCTGTCTCTGTCTCTCTCTCTCTCGCTCCCTCCACGTTACCCCACTTCACTAAAAACACTGCATGGATACAACAAAGTGGACTGACTGCCTCCGGACACCTCACCTTGACCCCCTACCCACCTACACCAGCACTAACAGCAGGGCCCTCCCTCTCTCCCTCCTTTTCTCCCATTTCAGGAGAAACAGCCTGGAATAGGACAGAAAGGGCCTATCCGGGTGGTGGAATGCCCGATATCCGTTCCCTCAGCCCCTTCCCCCCCCCACCCCCGCCATGTGGGGAGGACCCTGGTACGAGCCGGAGAGGACCGTGACGCCTCGTGTGGAGATTCTGAAACATCCACGTCCCACCGACTGAGTAAGGTGCAATGTTCAGTGAAGGGCAATTCTCACTTTAAACCCACTGGCAGCTCTGTTTCCCCCCGGCACAACTTAGAAGCCGTGGCCCTGATACCATCTCCCTTTTGTGTCGCGCTGGTACAAATGGAATCCCCACGGTCTCGGTGGGCAGGAGGGTGGGCTCACAACACATCGTCACCACCACCTCCCAGGAAGGGAGCACGGAGGCTCCCTCCTACACCTCCCACTGTAAACAGCTCAGATACTGAAACTAATCTGTGACAGTTACTGCTCTCCTCATCTGTCCTGACATCTTCGACAATCTGTGCTCCTATACACCCAGCGCTCTCTGCTCCTGCAGCCCCTTTATAATGTCACAGCCTGTTTTAAACTGTCTTTCATTGTCTTTCCTACCAAAGTGTATCATCTCACACTGCTCTGCACTGATCCCCATCTGCCTTACACCTGAACACTACACCAACGTGTCACTGTCCTGTTAGAGTTCCACACTCTCCTCCATAGACTTCAGAGTTCTTCCAGGTTCGGTGCCATCTACAAACATTGAGATTGTTATAGCGTCACAGTCCCCACGAAACAACTGAAATCCTGCCCCACTTATGAGTGTGAGCAAGTGAAATACTGATATATTCCCAATACTGCTATGTTTAGTTTAAATTACCAGATGAGCACAATGTTGTGTCCTAACAATTGCTGTGTGTGTATCTGTGTGTCTCTGTGTGGGGCAGGTCTGGCAGTCTCTGTGGGACTTAAAGTGATGCAATGTCACCCTCTGCTGGCCTCCACACGCCACTGCACAGGCATTGGCAGAGGGTGAAAACCAACAGGGATTCATTCAGAGATGGGGAGGGAGAGGGCAGCTGCTTACTGGCACCATCCAAACTGATGTCTTATCCATGTACTGATCTAAATGTCCTTTAAACATTGTAACTGTCCCTGCTTTCACCACTTCCTCTGGAAGTTCATTCCACACCCAAGCCAGCTTCTGTCTAAAATAATTACCGCTCATGACTTTTGTAAATCTTTTTCCTCACACCTTAAAATATCCCTCAGTTTTGAATCCCCAACTCTAGGGAAAAGACATCAGCCCTTCAGCTTATCTGTACCCCTCATTATTTTGTAAACCTCTGTAAAGTTGCCCCTTAATCTCATCCTCTTCAGTGAAAAAAGTCTCAGCCTATCCAGCCACTCCTTATCGATCACTTCCTCTATTCCCAGCAACATCCAGATTACTCTCCTCTGAACCCTCTCCAGCTTAATAATATCAAGGTCAATAACATTAACGTGAAAAGTCAATGTATTTTATAAGTGTAGGGGAGACCAAAACTAGAGGGCATAGTTTAAAGGTGAGAGGTGAAACATTTAAAAGTTACCTAAGGGGCAGCTTTTTCACCCAGAGGGTGGTGTGCCTATGGAATGAGCGGGCAGGATGACCAGACTGGACACAGTATTCCAGAAGAGGTCTCACCAATGTCCTGTACAACCACAACATGACGTCCCAATTCCGATACTCAATGGTCTGCCCAATGAAGACATGTGTGTTAAACACCTTCTTAACCACACTATCTGTATGAGATGCAAATTTTAAAGGACTATGCCTGATGGCCTAGGTCTCTGTTCTGCAACACTACCAAGGGCCCTGCTTGTATAGATCCTGCTCTTGTTTGATTTACCAAATCCAATAGCTCGCATTAATCCAAACTAAGCTCCACTTGCCACTCTTCAACCCAGTGAGTGATGTTACCACGTACTCACCTTCCCCGTTTAATTTTAAAATTCCTTCCCCTCTGCAAGATGCCTTGATTCCGGCCTTGATTTTCACAAAGACCCTGAACTTGGGTTGCTTTGTATTGTTTGGGGGATGAGGGCCTGATTGTAGACACAGTCAGTGGGGAGGAGAGACTGGACAGTAATCAGCTGCCTTGTATCATTTCATAGTTTGAGGAAGAGGGCAGTCACACATGAGAGGTGGGTAATACTGATCCGTATTTTGAGGCCAAAAATTATGGCCTTTCTCTGTCTCTGTCTATTCAAGACCCTTCATTGTGCAGAGTGTGCCTGCAGGATTTCGTTCCCTAATATTGCAGACTACAGATAATAAACGATTAAAGATGGTCATAGTTAATTTCTAGGGCACAGCACGTGTACTCAACATCCTTCAGTTAAGACAAATACCTTGCATTTGTTTAACAACACAAAGTGTTTTGTGTAGTTCAATAATGGTAACCTAATTATAATAAATCCATACAAAGCTGAATGCTGTTACATAAAATTTGTGTATGGTAGTGTAATGGGTAGTGTCTCTGCCTCTGAGCTAGAGCTCGGCATTTTATTCCAGTACCTGAAGTTGTATGGTACTGTTCCTCGCTCTGAACTAGAAGATCTGGATTCAAGTCCTGCCTGTTGCAGAGGTATGTCACATCATGTCAGAACAGGTTGATGAACAAATACACAGGAGAATAATGTTACAGCTTTATGGGTATTGCTCAGTGAGTCTAGTGTCCCTACCTCCGGGCACAAACGTCTTGGTGTAAATCCCACAGAAGTGCCTCATGATACATCTGAACAAACTGATTAAAATGGATTTAGAATTGTGACCTGATGGAGAAGGAAGACGTGTCAGTATTGCATTTCAGAATTTAGGCCCAGGATGACTGAAAGTACAGCCATTCGTGTTGATTGGGGTCACATTTCGCAGCAGTAGCGGTTTATAATATCCGAACGGTTATGGATAGGGTGAGTAGTCAGGGTTTTTCCCCAGGTTAGGGGCGTCCAATACTAGAGGGTATTGGTGGAAAATGCATTCAGTTTAACACAGGTATTCTGAATAAATTCAACATTTTATTTTTTAATGACGCAGAGCCATGTAAACATATTTCAAATTGACCGAGACAATTTTCTGCTCAGGGTATGGCTGTGTATGACAGCAGCAATGATGCACCTACATGGAACAGGGAATGTGATGGAGACATAGTTTGGACAATGTACAAGGAGAACTCACATGGTCCAGTTTGGGAGAGGATGACCTTACTGTGTGATTCAACTCAGAGAGGGATAAAATGTAATCTGTCCGAGAAGGAATGACCTATTGCACTCTCTCTCCTTCATTGTTCCTCATCACAGCAATGTGTGCGAGCTAAAAAAACCTCTAAAGTCATCGTTACCATTCGTATTTTTATAGAATCCCTGCAGAGTTGAAACAGGCCCTTCGGCCAAACAAGTCCACACCAACCTTCCCAACCCATTCCCCTATATTTACCCCCGACTAATGCACCTAACCTAGAAATCCCTGGACACTATACTCAATTTAGCATGACCAAATCACCTAACCTACACAGTTTGAGCTGTGGTAGGAAACTGGATCACCCATTAGAAGCTCACACAGACAAGGGGAGAATGTGCAAACTCCACACGGACAGTCACCCAAGGCTGGAATCGAACCCAAGTCCATGGTGCTGTGAGACAGCAGTGCTAACCACCGTGCTTTCCTTTGGGTGATCCCTAACCAGAATTCACTGGAATCTCCTCACTGCCTAAAGCAAAGGGAATTCAGCCAAATCCAACTTCCCAGGATAGAACCGCATTGCTAGCAGCTATGTGAGTGCAATATCTTCAGAACCAGAATAACGTTTTGGACAATCTCAATTTTTACTTTTGTCATGAATTCCAGTAAGATCTGGACAAAGTTCTTTCAAGTTAAAAATGCAGAGATTTTGTTAACCTGTTTGTTTGTGTGTGTGTGCGTGTGTGTCGCAGTGTTTTAAACAGGAAAATATCGATTATATATTTGCAATACCCAAACACTTTTCCATTCATCTTTCCATCATAGCTTGAGTAACATTGCTGTGGATTATAAACGTGTTAAAGAAACTAGCCTGAGTTGTTGCTAAAACTGACCCTGACCCAGTCTGAGATGGATATCATCGACCATATCACCAACCTGGTTCCATTTGATATTTTTTTGTGAGCAGTGGAACATAGAACATAGAACATAGAACAATACAGCACAGAACAGGCCCTTCGGCCCACGATGTTGTGCCGAACTTCTAACCTAGATTAAGTACCCATCCATGTACCTATCCAAATGCCGCTTAAAGGTCGCCAATGATTCCGACTCTACCACTCCCACGGGCAGCGCATTCCATGCCCCCACCACTCTCTGGGTAAAGAACCCACCCCTGACATCTCCCCTATACCTTCCACCCTTCACCTTAAATTTATGTCCCCTTGTAACACTCTGTTGTACCCGGGGAAAAAGTTTCTGACTGTCTACTCTATCTATTCCTCTGATCATCTTATAAACCTCTATCAAGTCACTCCTCATCCTTCGCCGTTCCAATGAGAAAAGGCCGAGAACTCTCAACCTATCCTCGTACTACTTCCTCTCCATTCCAGGCAACATCCTGGTAAATCTTCTCTGCACCCTCTCCAAAGCTTCCACATCTTTCCTAAAGTGAGGCGACCAGAACTGCACACAGTACTCCAACTGTGGCCTAACCAAAGTCCTGTACAGCTGCAACATCACTTCACGACTCTTGAATTCAATCCCTCTGCTAATGAACGATAATACTCCATAGGCCTTCTTACAAACTCTATCCACCTGAGTGGCAACCTTCAAAGATCTATGTACATAGACCCCAAGATCCCTCTGTTCCTCCACCTGACTAAGAACCCTACCATTAACCCTGTATTCCGCATTCTTATTTGTTCTTCCAAAATGGACAACCTCACACTTGGCAGGGTTGAACTCCATCTGCCACTCCTCAGCCCAGCTCTGCATCATATCTAAGTCCCTCTGCAGCCGACAACAGCCCTCCTCACTGTCCACAACTCCACCTATCTTCGTATCATCTGCAAATTTACTGACCCACCCTTCGACTCCCTCATCTAAGTCATTAATAAAAATTACAAACAGCAGAGGACCCAGAACTGATCCCTGCGGAACTCCACTTGTAACTGGGCTCCAGGCTGAATATTTACCATCTACCACCACTCTCTGCCTTCGACCGGTTAGCCAGTTTTCTATCCAATTGGCCAAATTTCCCTCTATCCCATGCCTCCTGACTTTCCGCATAAGCCTACCATGGGGAACCTTATCAAATGCCTTACTAAAATCCATGTACACTACATCCACTGCTCTTCCCTCATCCACATGCTTGGTCACCTCCTCGAAGAATTCAATGAGACTTGTAAGGCCTGTTCTGCAATACTCCATCCAGTTCTGGTCACCCAGTTAACAGGGAGGATATTATTAAGCTGCAGGGCGTTCAGAAGAGATTTACCAGGATATTGCTGGGTATGGAAAGCTTAAGTTCTGAAAAATGGCTGGATCGGCTGAGTCTTTTTTCACTGGAGCCTGGAGGTTGAGACATGATGCTATAAAGATTTATGAAAAAAAATGAGATATATAGGTCGATTTCATGGCAGTTGCCATTTCCCCAGGATGGGGGAGTCTCAAGAGGCGGGGTCACATTTTTAAGGTTAGAGGAGAGAGATGTTCAAAAAAAGATACAGGGCAATTTGCGACACAGAGGGTGGTTTGAGTGTGGAATGAACTTCCTGAGAAAGGGGTTGATGTGGGTACAATTACAACATTTAAAAGATATTTGGATAAACAGGTGAATAGGGAAGGGTTAGAGTGATTTGGGCCATCTTCAGACAGCTGGGAAGAGTTTAGTTTTAGATTATGGTGAATATCAACTGAAGGGTCAGTTTCCATGCTGCATGGCTCTATGACAAGAATATGGTTTTATTCCATTATTGAAGAAAGGATCAGGCCTGGGTCCACGGATGTGCATCATCTTCAGAAACGATTTGGTTCAAAATATAGGAGTGATTGTGCGAATGTTTGTTGATGATCAAATGAATGGTGTCGTGGGCAGTAAATACGGTTATCAAAGGGGATCGTGACCAACTGGCCAGTGGACCAAGGAATGAAAGATGGAGTTTAATTCAGCTGTTGGATTTTGTTAAGACAAATCATGGAGGACTAATACAGTTAATGGAAGGGCTCTGGGCCGTATTGTCCAACAGAGAGAGAGACAGAGAGAGTGAGCAAGAGGTGCAGTTACATTGTTCCTTGGAAGTGGCATACCAGGTGGACAGGGTGGGGAAAGCGGCATTTGGCACATTTGCCGACATTGGCCAGCACTTTGTTACATACATTAGGTATATATTTGTAACATTGTCCTAAATATTTCCCTTGGGCAGAGGAGGCCACGGGGTGACCTTATAAAGCTTTACAAAACCATGCGGGGCCTAAGAATGGTGAATAACCAAGGGTAGGTGAGTCCAAAACTAGAGGGTATAAACGGGAGATGAGAGAGCAAGGATTTAAAGAGGGAGCTGAGGGGGAACATTATCTCCACAGGATGGTGCATAGATGGAACAGACTGCCTCAGGCACATGGGAGAAACAAGAACAATTACAACACGGAAAAGACATTTGGGCAGGTACATAGAGAGGAGAAGGTTTGAAGAGATAAGGGCCAAACGCAGGGAAATGAGACTCGTTCAGTTTAAGTAACATGGGCAGCATTGAAGAGTTGGACCACAGGTTCTGTTTCCATGCTGTATCACTCTGTATCCAGTTCAAGAGGATTACAGTACCGAAATAAAGCATGTTGTAGACACTGAAGCAATTTACAGCGATAGGGATGGTAATCTGGAGTGCAGTACATCTCAAATATGTGGAGGGACTAATCGGGAATGGAGCAAGTTACAGGGACAACTACTGTTATAGGAGTTAAAGATGACTGAAGACACTGGTGCACAAGCCATGCCATAGATACAGTGTTGCAGAGTAGTGAGTCTTCGTACAGTGTTGGAGCGAGAACGCAGAAGAGAAAGATTCCAGGCAGCATTCCCAACCTCTCATCGGAGGCCTGCTTTAACCTCTATGGTCCTGATGCTCACTAAGACAGCGCAGGCCTGGATTGATAACTCTGAACTCCCGATGCTGTCTCAGTGCAACATCGGTTAAAGTAGATGTGGTGATTGAGCATGGGGTGTGTCTATACTGTGTTCCCCTCCAGCACTGTATCTATATCATGTCTTGTTAGCCGATGCTTGGAGCCCACTCATTGCTCTCTGCTCTGTGCACTATGAGTGATCTTACCTTGCTGCAGGATTTATTGAAGGCTCAAGAACCCCCTGCCCTTCGTCTCTCTGGCTGACCAAGCATCTTCAAGGGAGTGATGGATGAGACACACAACAGTTCAGAAGTCTATTAGGTCAGGAACTTCCTGAGTACCTACAGGAGACAGAGAGATAGACAGAATGGGAAATTAGACTGATACAGTGAGGGTTACACAAGGAGAATGGAAATGAGCCCCACAGATATCTGGAAAATCCCAAACTCCATCCCTGGCCTGTGCTGTTGCGTTTCTCTGGAGTGGAGAATTCTGTTGGCTCAGGATCTGGAGTAGCTGCAAGAGTGAGAGACACTGACAGAGGCAGCAATTAGACCCACACAGTGAGGGATACCACATGGAGAGAGACAGTGATATCACCAGAGTGCTGGAAGACTTCAGGATCACATAATCATGTTGGAAGAATGGGTTTAGCTTCATGTATCAGTGCTCAGGGATGAGCAACCAGTGAGCAGATGAAGTGATGGCCTAGTAACATTATTGTTAGGGCATTTATCCAAAACCTCAGCTAATGTTCAGGGGAGGCAGGTTTGAATCCCATTATAAGATATGATGGAATTTAAAATCAATAATTTTAAAAATAGCAATAAACAATCCATAAACAAATATGAAACCATTGCTGATGTACAAAAATCACAATCCCTTAGGTTAGATTCCATACAGTGTGGAAACCGGCCTTTCGGCCCAACCAGTCCACGCCATCCCTCCGAAGAGTAACCCACTCAGACCCATCTCCCTCAACCTAATACACCAATTCGCCTGACCTGCACGTCTTGGGACTGTGGGAGGAAACCGGAGCATCCGGAGGCAATTCATGCAGACACGGGGAGAATGTGCAAACTCCACACAGTCGCCCGCGGCTGGGATCGAACCTGGGCCCCTGGTGCTGTGAGGCAGGAAGCTAATCACTGAGCCACCGTGCCGCCAACTTGTCCTGTCGACAACAAGACCTGATCATCCTCACGTGGTCTGCACGACATACCCACAGCAAAGTGTTTGCATCGCAATTGCCCTCTGAAATGGCCAAGCAAGTTATTCAGCTCATGGACAGCTAGGGCGGGGCAGTAAAGGCTGGTCAGCCAGAGACACCCACATCCCCTACCTGATTTATAAAAAAATCCAATAGAATGGTCACACTGGAACCGTGCTGGGACCAGTATCCTGGCCAATCATGTCAGTAGGTTTAAGGACAGGGCTTTAAACTGACAGAGAGGATGCAGGGACAGGGTCCAGGTGAAAGGAGCTTTCCAAATCCAAAGAGAAAAGGTGAAGCATCGGAACAGTATAGGGATGTGACTGAACGCAATCAGAAAGGAACAGGATGGGACAGCGATTAACTAAAACTGTACATCAGTGAAGGGGTTTGTGACAGGAAATTGTGGGAAAGAGTAAATCATGTTTTTTTTTTGAATGACAAAGTCTTATCAATAAGGCAGATGGATTTGTGACACTGAGATAAAAGAGGTTTAGACACCAGAGAGATATGGTTACAGGGTGAACAAAAGGTGGACATAAATATTCAATGGATCGCAACCTTGCGGAAACTCAGGCAAAATGGGTAACACTAACAATAATGGATAACAAAGGCATTACAGAGAAAGCATTTGGTCTCAGATCATGAAGTAGAGTCAGACTGAATGTAAATTCTGGCTACTACTTGCCGAGGACACAAGCAGCAGAACAGTTTTAGCAACCGAACAGCATTTCATTGCTCATCACTGCATTACACAGGAACTCATTTGAATTTTCAACAAACACATTGTGATAATTTTGGGAAAAGTCAATGTTCGCATAATGTGGGACAGTCACACTGGAAAGAGTGATATTGGAAGAGGAGTTCAGAGAATTAGTTTTCAGCGTTTCTTTGAACAATAAATTGTGCAACTGGCTCGGGACGGAACGATCTCAGAGCGACCGTTGTGTGATGAAACTTCGTGAATGAGTAATGTCACCTGCAGAGATCGTCTGCAAAATTGTGATAAAGTGCAGTTTAAAGAAATATAAAATTTTAAAGTGAATCACAGAAAGGACAAGATACAACTAGAAACAAAAATAACCAATGACATGAGTTTGAGACGAGAACTGACCAAGGTAAATAGGCTAAACAGACTGAAATATGTGCCTGTCAATGAACAGTGGAAAACATTTGAAGGAGCTGTGTAAAACACTCAACAAAAGGACATTCCACTGAAACAGACAAATTCTCAGCAAGAAATCTCCATCGGTCCCACACTCAAGTAAAAAGGATCATATTAGATTGTCGGGCTTAGAGGATCACCAAAAAGTACTTAAAATCCTGAAGTGAGAGAATGTTTTAGGAGTAAATTTTAAAGGGATTGCAAAGGGTCTGCTCGCAGGAGAAGGTCAGATGGAAGAGGGAATAATTGTCAAGGTTTTATGTCACAAAAGGAACAGGGAGAGGTCAAGGTGCTGGAGGTGGTGAGAGTGTTACAGAGAGTGGTCAGGGCCTGAACGGTGTTACAAAGCCAGTACGGATTGCTGCAGCTGGAGGGGTTTGCAGAGGTAGGGAGGGATATATGTACTTTTATTTATTCATTCATGGGATGTGGGGGTCACTGATTGGACCAACATTCTTTGCCCCACTACCAATTACCCAGAGTATAGCACAGTGTCAGCCATATTGCTGTGGGTCTGGTGTCACGTGCAGGCCAGACCAGGTTAGAATATCAGATGTTCTTCTCTAAAGGACCTAAGTGAACCAGATGAGTACTTCCTCCTGATCAACAATGTTTTTATGGTGGCCCCACCAATGACTTTTACAGCCACAACATGACATCCCAACTCTAACTCTCAATGCTCTGCCCAATGAAGGTAACCATCCCAAACACCTGCTTCACCAGCCTGTCTACCTGTGACACCACTTTGAAAACTCTGTGTACCTACGTCCCTGGGTCTCTGATTGATAACACTACCCAGGGTCCGAACATTATCTGTACAAGTCCCACCCTGGTTTGTTTCACCAAATTGGAACACTTCACATTTATCTGATTAAACTCCATCTGCTATTCTTCAGCCCACTATCCCAGCAGTACTGTTCATCCTGTTGTATCACAGATAACCTTCTTCACTGTCCACTTTACCACCAATTTCAGTGCCACCCCAAAAAACGTACTTACCACAAAACTAATATTCCCATCCAAACCATTGATCCAAATGACAAACAACAGGGGACCCACTACACCGCTGGTCACATGTCTCTAGTCAGAAACACAACATGTCTCCCATCACCCTCTGTCTCCTACCATCAAGCCCAATTTTGTATCCAGTCGACTAGCTCCTCCTGAATGCCATATCCTTTTACATTGATCTGAGCCTATTACCCAGTTTACCATACAGAACGTAGAACACAGAACAGTACAGTACAAGACCCTTTGGCCATGATGCCATGCCCATCTTTTACCCGATTGTAAGATCAAACTAACTTACATACCCTTCATTTTTTATCATCCATATGCCTATCCAAGAGTCTGTTAAATGTCCCATTCCACCCATCCACCACTCTCTGTGTAAAGAACCTAGATCTGAAATCTCCCCTTACCCATCCTCCAATCACCTTACAATTATGCCCCCTTGTACCATGTATGCCATGGGATAAAGAGGTGTCTCACTGTTCACTCTATCTTTGCCTCACACCATCTTGTTCACCTCTACCTAGTCACAGCGCACTCTTCTTCACTCCAATGAGAAAAGCCTTAGCTCCCTCAACCTTTCTTCATAAGACATGCTCTCCAGTCCAGGTAGCATCCTGGTAAATCTCCTCTTTATCTTCTCTAAAGCTTCCACATCCTTCCTGTAATGAAGGGATCAAAACTGAACACAATATTCTAATTGGCATCTAAACAGGGTTGTATAGAGCTGCAGCATAAATTCGTGGCTTTAAAACTAAATCCCCCAGCTAATGAAAGCCAATACATCATACTCTTTCCTAACAACACTATCAGCTTGGTGGCAAATTTGACGGATCTCTGGTCATGAAATCCAAGATCTATCTGTTCCTCCACACTATTCAGTATTCTGTCTTTACTCCTGTATTCTGCATTCAAGTCTCACCTTCCAAAATGCATCACTTCACACTTTTCCAGATGGACTTTCATCTGCCACTTGTCAGCCCAGCTCTGCATCATGTCATTGCCCCGTTGCAAACTCCAACAGTCCTCCACACTATTCACCACTCCACCAACACTTGTGTCATTGGCAAACTTACTTCCCCACTCTTCCACTCACACATCCATGTCATTCATAAAATCACAAAGAGCAGAGATTTTTTGTCCTCTCCCTGCAGAAAACCACTGGTCACCGAGCTCCAGGCTGAATGATTTCCATCTGTCATCACCCTCCATCTTGTATGGGCCAGGAATTCTGTATCCAGACAGGCAGGTTTCCATGTATCCCATGCCCTGTACTTTCTCAATGAGCCATAAATGTGTTTTGTCACATTCTCAAAGGATTCAATAAGATTTGTGAGGCATAACCTGTCCCTTACAAAGTCATGCTGACTCTCTGTAATAAACTATGGTTTTCCAAGGAATCATAAATCCTGACTCTCAGAGTCCTCTCCAATAATCTGCACAGCACAGCCAGAAGACTGACAGGTCTGTAGTTCCCAGGATTATCTCTATTCCCTTTCTTGAACAATGCATGGCTGATTCACCTAACCTGCTCATCTTTGGGCTGTGGGTGGAAACCGGATCACCTGTAGACATGGAGAGGATGTGCAAACTCCACACAGACAGTCGCCTACGGCTGGAATCGAAATCGTGTCCCAGATGCTGTGAGGCAGCAGTGCTAACCACTGAGCCACCGTGCTGCCCCATGTAACTCTCTGGAGCCTTGCTTCTGATCCTTGGTTCCTCAACGTTAAGTTAGCTTCCTTATTCCTCTTGACTAGGTGTTGTACATCCCTTGGAACCTTGTCAAATGCTTTGCTGAAGTCCATGCGGATAACGTTGACTGCTCTGCCTTCATTTATCTCTTGGCCAACTTCTCAAAGAGTTAATCCGGATTGTGAAATACTGTTTTCCACTCACAAAGCTATGCTGACTATCTCTAATCAGCCCTTGCCATTCGAAATATATGCAGCTCCTTTCGCTCAGAATCTCCTCCAATAACTTACCCAGCACTGGGCTCACTGGGTTGTAATTTCCTGGTGTTTCCCTGCAGCCCTTAAGTGATGGAATAGCATTAGCCACCCTCCAGTCTTCTGGTAACTCATTGTGTCTGTTGATAATATAAATATCTCTGTTAGACACACCGCAATCTCTTCCCAAGCTTCCCAAAATATTCAAGGATAGACATAATGAGCTACTGAGGATTGATCTACCTTTATTTGTTTTAAGATTACAGCACTTTCTCATCTGCTGAGGATTCTTTCCAAGACATCGCTATTTATTTCCCCAAGTTCCCGAGCTTCCATGTCTTTCGCCACAGTAAATTCTGACAACACTATTTTGTCTAATATCTCAACCACCTCCTGACAGTTAAGGTGCCCTATTCTTTACCAAGTTACTCTTTAGCCCTTATTGAAACTTGTGTAAAGGTTTCTGAAAATTCAAATAAACCGCATCCTCGGTACAGCCACTCCGACACCCGTATCTATACTGCCATTTATATCCTCACCAATAAAAATAAAATCCAACAGGCTCAAAAACACATTCTCTTTTTACTAAAAGTGTTTCTAAGGGTCCAGTTATTGTTCATTGACATATCCTTTCTCACACATTCCAGCTCCCGACTTACTGTCAGGCTAACACTGTTTGGTTTCAGACTGGCAGCAGAAAGGGTTATGGGAGTTCTTGTTTATCAATCTGAAAAAGGTAGCTTACAGGGACAGCAGGTAATAGAGATGTTGGAAATAGGGGGGGTCGTGGGGACTGACGGACATTATGGAGATAGGGAGTGCTGTGGGGCCTGAAAGAGGCCAAAGAGATCTGCAGGGCTGTTGGGCCTGAAGGAGGTTGCACAGATCAGGAGGATCATGGGGATTGAAGGAGGTTACTCTGAACGGGAGGGTTGTTGGGTATGGATGAGATTATGGAGATAGGGAGGGTCGTGGGGCCTATTGGAAGTTATGGAGTTAGGGAAGTTTGTGGGGAATGATTCGGGTTACATGGAAAGGAAGAGTCGTGGGGACTAAAGCAGTTTATGGAGTTAGGGAGGGCTGTGGGGACTGAAGGATGTTATATAGATAGTAAGTTTCCAGAGAAGCACAGGAAAGAAGAGCAGGTATCGGCCATTTGACCACAGAGTCAGTCGCACCATTCAATATGATCACAACTGATCATTTAACCCAGTACAGTATTCCTGCTTTCACACCTTACTCTGATATTATAGTGACTACTGGCATTTAGTGATACAGTGGGCTGTAGTAACTGGGACGGGGTGGAGGTGGGGGTGGTGTCTTACAGAGATAGGGAGGGTTGTGGAAGCTGGAACAGGTGACAGGTGCAGGGAAGGTTTTAGGAATGGAAGGACTTTACATGGATTTGGAGGAATGCAGGGATGGGACGTGATAACAATCACAGGGAGGATTTTGGGAGCTCGATCTGAGACGGGTACAGCTGAGAACAGAAGTGAGTCAAACAGTCAGGGCAAGCAGGGAAAAGGTAGGACTAATAAATTAAACTGCATTTATTTCAATGCAAGGGGCCTAACAGGGAAAGCAGATGAACTCCGGGCATGGTTAGGAACATAGGACTTGGATCTCATAGCAATTACAGAAACATGGCTCAGGGATGGGCAGGACTGGCAGCTTAATGGTCCAGGATACAAATGCTACAGGAAGGATAGAAAGGGAGGCAAGAGAAGAGGGGGAGTGACATTTTTGATAAGGGATAGCATTACAGCGGTGCTGAGGGAGGATATTCCCAGAAATACATCCAGGGAAGTTATTTGGGTGGAACTGAGAAATAAGAAAGGGATGATCACCTTATTAGGATTATATTACAGACCCCCCCAATAGTCAAAGGGAAATTGCCAAACAAACTTGTAAGGAGATCTCAGCTATCTGTAAGAATAAGAGGGTAGGTATGGTAGGGGATTTTAACTTTCCAAACATTGACTGGGACTGCCATAGTGTTAAAGGTTTAGATGGAGAGGAATTTCTTAAGGGTGTACAAGACAATTTTCTGATTCAGTATGTAGATGTACCGACTAGAGAAGGTGCAAACCTTGACCTACTCTTGGGAAATAAGGCAGGGCAGGTGAGTGAGGTGTCAGTGGGGGAGCACTTTGGGGCCAGCGACCATAATCCTATTTGTTTGAAATACTGATGGAAAAGGATAGACCAGATCTAAAAGTTGATGTTCTAAATTGGAGAAAGGCCAATTTTGACGGTATTAGGCAAGAACTTTTGAAAGCTGATTGGAGCCAGATGTTTGCAGCTAAAGGGACGGCTGGAAAATGGGAAGCCTTCAGAAATAAGATATCAAGAGTCCAGAGAAAGTATGTTCCTTTCAGGGTAGGTATAGGGAATTCTGGATGATTAAAGAAATTGAGTGTTTGGTTCAGAAAAAGAAGGAAGCATATGTCAGGTATAGACAGGATAGATCGAGTGAATCCTTAGAAGAGTATAAAGGATGTAGGAGTATACTTAAGAGGGAAATCAGGAGGGCAAAACGGGGACTTGAGATAGGTCTGACAAATAGAATTAAGGATAATGCAAAGGGTTTTTACAAATATATTAAGGAAACCGGGTAACAAGGGAGAGAATAGGGCCCCACAAAGATCAGCAAGGCGGCCTTTGTTTGGAGCCACAGAAAATGGGGGAGATGCTAAATGAATATTTTGCATCAGTATTTACTGTGGAAAAGCATATGGAAGATGTAGACTGTAGGGAAATAGATGGTGACATCTTGCAAAACGTCCAGATTACAGAGGAGGAAGTGCTGGATGTCTTGAAACGGTTAAAGGTGAATAAATCCCCAGGAACTGATCAGGTGTACCCGAGAACTCTGTTGGAAGCTGGAGAAGTGATTCCTGGGCCTCTTGCTAAGATATTTGTATCAATAGTCACAGGTGAGGTGCCAGAAGACTGGAGGTTGGCAAAAGTGGTGCCACTATTTAAGAAGAATGGTAAAAACAAGCCAGGGAACGACAGACCAGTGAGCCTGAACTCAGTGGTGGGCAAGTTGTTGGAGGGAATCCTGATGGACAGGATGTACATGTATTTGGAAAGGCAAGGACTGATTAGGGATAGTCAACATGGCTTTGTACATGGGAAATCATGTCTCAAACTTGATTGAGTTTTTTTGAAGAAGTAACAAAGAAGGTTGATGAGGACAGAGCAGTAGATGTGATCTATATGGACTTCAGTAAGGCGTTCGACAAGGTTCCCCATGGGAGACTGATTAGCAAGGTTGGATCTCATGGAATGCAGGGAGAATTAGCCATTTGAATACAGAACTGGCTCAAAGGTAGAAGACAGAAGGTGGTGGTGGAGGGTTGTTTTTCGGACTGGAGGCCTGTGACAAGTGCAGTGCCACAATGATCGGTGCTGGGCCCTCTACTTTTTGTCATTTACATAAATGATTTGGATACGAGCAAAAGAGGTATAGTTAGTAAGTTTACAGATGACACCAAAATTGGAGGTGCAGTGGATAGCGAAGAAGGTTACAACAGGATCTGGACCAGATGGGCCAATGGGCTAAGTGGCAGATGGAGTTTAATTCAGATTAATGCGATGTGCTGCATTTTGGGAAAGCAAATCTTAGCAGGACTTATACATGTAATGGTAATGTCCTAGGGAGTGTTGCTGACCAAAGAGACCTTGGAGTGCAAGTTCACAGCTCCTTGAAAGTAGAGTCGCAGGTAGATAGGATAGTGAAGACAACATTCAGTATGCTTTCCTTTATTGGTCAGAGTACTGAGTACAGGAGTTGGGAGGTCATGTTGCGGCTGTACAGGACATTGGTTCGGCCACTGTTGGAATGCTTTAAACAATTCCAGTCTCCTTCATATCAGAAAGATATTGTGAAACCTGACAGGGTTCAGAAAGAGATGTTGCCAGGGTTGGAGGATTTGAGCTACAGGGAGAGGCTGAACAGGCTGGGGCGGTTATCCCTGGAGCTTCGGAGGCTGAGGGGTGACCTTACAGCGGTTTACAAAATTATGAGGGGCATGGATAGGATAGGATAAATAGACAAAGTCTTTTCCCTGGGTCAGGGAGTCCAGAACTAGAGGGCATAGATTTAATTTGAGAGGGGAAAGATATAAAAGAGACCTCAGGGGCAACTTTTTCACGCAGAGGGTGGTACGTATATGGAACGAGCTGCCAGAGGATGTGGTGGAGGATGGTACAATTGCAACATTTAAGAGGCATTTGGATGGGCATATGAATGGGAAGGGTTTGGAGGAATATGGGCCGGGTGCTGGCAGGTGGGACTAGATTGGATTGGAATATCTGGTCGGCATGGACGGGTTGGACCGAAGGGTCTGTTTCCGTGCTGTACATCTCTATGACTCTCTCACTCATGGAGGTTATAGAAATAAACTGTATGGTCGCGTCTGGAGGAGATTAAAGGTATAAAGTTTTGTAGTTACCGAAGGAAATTACATCAGTCGGGACCAGCAGAGTTTACAGAGACTGAGTGCGTTTTAGAGACAGGAAGAGTTCATAGTCATCATTAGAAATGCAGAAACTAATTTATGAGAGAAGCAGAGTCACTCTGCTTTGTGCACAGAGACAAGGAGGAGTCTAACAGCTGGAGGAAGGTTATTAAGGTACAGAGCTTTGTGTTGTCGTGACGGGGAAGGTTACAGAGATCATGAAGGTAGTAGGAGTTCAACAAAGTCACAAAGACAGGGAGGTTTTTCAGGTCTGGAAAGGACTGCACTGGCCGGGATGGCTTAAGGAACTGAAGAGTTGTTTTTCTTCAGTTAAGGAGAGATGTGACAGAACCCGGGATTAAAGGCAAAGGCAGAAACTTGGAGAGTTTTACTGATATGAGGAGCTTACAGGGATAAGCAGGATTGTAGGGGCTGATAGAGATTGGGGAAGTGGTATCTGTGAAACAGACAATGGAGAAACTGACAGACATAGGGAGGGTTCTGTGGAACAGATGAATTTACAGACAAGATGGTGATAATGAAGCCTGAGCATTTTCTCATGTTCCTTGCCCAGCATTGTTCTGACCTCATGTCCTCAGGTTCTGAATTAAAGCCCACTAACCCCTCCCTGTGCTGTTTACTGTGAGTAATCTTACAGGCTGCAGGATTTACTGAAGGCTCCAGATCTCACTCTCCATCTCTCTCTGGCTGACCAACTGTCTTCAATGTGGTGATGGACGAGACAGGAATTGGGAATTCTGCTGAGTCCAGGACATTGGGAATACCTACAGGAGACAGAGAAATAGACAGAATGGGAAATTAGATTGATGCAATGAAGGTTAAACATGGAGAATGACACTGAGTCCCACAGAGATCTAGAAAAGCCCAGTCTCCATCCCTGGCCTGTGCTACTGCATCTCTCTGGAGTGGAGAATGCTGTTGGCTCAGTATCTGGAGCAGCTGCAAGAGTGAGAGACACTGACAGAGACAGCAATTAGACCCACACAGTGAGGGATATCATATGGAGAGAGACAGTGATATCAGCAGAGTGCAGGAATGTATCAGGATCACACAATGGTATCATCAGAAGTGGTTCTGACCAGTGAGCACTGCTACCAGTACTCAGGGAGGACTGAGCTATTTTATTGGGATAGGCTCCTCTGGTACCAGATTATGCAGTGTGCTATAAATGGACACAGATGAGGAGGGGGACAGGTCTGAGGTGAATGGAAATTCCCAAGTCCAAAGAGAAAGGTGGAAATATTGGAACACCATGGAGATGTGAATGAAGACCAAAAGAAAGAAACAGTAAGGGACTGAGTTTAATTAAAATACAACATTGTCAAACAGATTTCTGACAGGAAATTATTGGTTAAAATAAAGTAAATGCCATTTCCGCCCCTCATAATTCCTCATACACCACAAGTGACATCACTTCCGCCCGTCACATCATCGCTGATGTCACACACTCAGTGACTTCCACGCCCTCCCCACTGCCGTGTTTGCCACCACTTCCGCCCCCACCAACATCACTCACCTGCATTCTGCTGACACCCCACCCCAGGTCCCACTGTCACCATCCCCGCCCCCAGAACCCTGAGGGGAACACCGCCCCTGCTCATGACCCCATCCCCATTCCCCCTAACACCACACTCACTCCAGTTACACGCTCCGTCGCCTCCCCCCAGCTCCACATCTACGCCTGGTCCCAGCTCCCAGTCCTGCCGAGTTATCACCATTCCCCCTGACCTCCCCCTCACTGAGGACAAATGATCAGTCCTCAGCAAAGGCCTCACCTTTATCCCCCTCCGTCCACACATCAATGAATTTAATACACGCCGTGACATCGAACACTTCTTCTACCGCCTCCGCCTCCGAGCTTACTTTTACAAAGAAGACTCCCGCGTATTTTCTGAGGACCCCTTTGCCGGCCTCCAATAAACTCCATCCACCTGGACACCCCGCGCTGGCCTATTACCTGCCTTCGATTTCTTCATTTCCAACTTCCACCGAGACATTAACCGCCTCAACCTATCTACCCCCCTCCCCCACTCCAACCTCTCACCCTCACAACGTGCAGCTCTCCACTTCCTCTGCTCCAATACCGACCTCACCATCAAACCAGCAGATAAAGGGGGTGCAGTGGTAGTCTGGTGCACTGACCTTTACACCACTGAAGCCATGATGCCAACTCAAAGACACCTCCTCCTACCACCCCCTCTACCATGACCCACCTCCCATCACCAAACCGTCATCTCCCAGAGCATACAGAACCTCATCACCTCAGGAGGAGATCTCCCACCCACAGCTTCCAACCTCATTGTCCGGGATCCCCCACTGCCCGGTTCTACCTCCTTCCCAGGATCCACAAGCCTGACCACCCTGGCTGACCCATTGTCTCAGCATGCTCCTACCCCACCGAACTCATGTCTGCCGACCTCGACATTGTCCTATCCCCAGTCCAGGAACTACCCACATTCGTTCGAGACACCACTCATACCCTCCACTCCTCCAAGACTTCCGTTTCCCTGGGCCCCAACGCCTCATCTTCACAATGGATATCCAATCCCTCTACACCTCCATCCACCATAACCAGGACCTCCAAGCCCTCCGTTTCTTCATCTCCCGACGTCCACAACAGTACCCTTCCACCGATACTCTCATTCGTTTAGCTGAACTTGTCCTCACTCTTGACAAGTTTTCCTTCAAATCCTCCCACTTCCTCCAGACCAAATGGGTAGCCATGGGCACCCGTATGGGCCCCAGCTATGCCTGTCTCTTTGTTGGCTACATAGAACAGTCCATCTTCCGTAGTTACAATGGCACCACTCCCCACGTCTTCCTCCGCAACATTGATGACTGCATTGGCGCCACCTCGTGCTCCCTCGAGGAGTTTGAGCAATTCGTCAACTTCACCAACACATTCCATCCTGACCCTAAATTTACCTGGACCATCTCTGATACCTCCGTCCCCTTCCTGGACTTCTCCATCCCCATTAATGACAACCGACTTGACACCGACATTTTTTTACAAAGCTACTGACTCCCACAGCTAAATAGATTACATATCTTCCCACCCTACCGCCTGCAAAATTCCCAACCCCTATTCCCAATTCCTCCACCTCCGCTGGACCTGCTCCCAGGAGGGCCAGTTCCACCACAGAACAGATAGCCTCCTTCTTTAGAGATTGGAATTTCCCTTCCCACGTGGTAAAAGATGCCCTCCAACGCATCTCGTCCACAACCCGCACCTCCGCACTCAGGCCACACCCCTCCAACCGTAACAAGGACAGAACGCCCCTGGTGCTCACCTTCCACCCTACCAACCTTCGCATAAACCAAATCACCTGCCGCCATTTCCGCCACCTCCAAACGGACCCCACCACCAGGGATATATTTCCCTCCCACCCCTTTCCGCCTTCCGCAAAGACCGTTCTCTCCATGACTACCTGGTCAGCTTCACGCCTCCCAAAACCCACCCTCCCTTCCTGGCACCTTCTCCTGCCACCGCAGGAATTGCAAAACCTGCGCCCACACCTCTCCCCTCACCACCATCCAAGGCCCCAAAGGAGCCTTCCACATCCAAAGTTTTACCTGCACATCCACCAATATCATTTATTGTATCCGTTGCTCCTGATGCGGTCTCCTCTACATTGGGGAGACTGGACACCTCCTAACAGAGCACTTTAGGGAACATTTCTTGTACACCCGCACCAATCAACCCCACCGCCCTGTGACCCAACATTTCAACTCCCCCTCCCACTATGCCGAGGACATGCAGGTCCTGGGCTTCCTCAACCGCCACTTCCTCACCACCCGACGCCTGGAGGAAGAACGCCTCACCTTCTGCCTCGGAACACTTCAACCTCAGGTCATCAATGTGGACTTCACCAGTTTCCTCATTTCCCCTTCCCCCATCTCACCCCACCTCCAGCTTTCCAGCTCAGCACCACCCTCATGACCTGTCCTAATGGCCTATCTCCCTTCCCACCTATCCATTCCACCCTCCTCTCTGACCTATCATCCCCGTCCCCACCCCCATTGTACTCTTTGCTACCTTCCCCCATCCTCCACTCTGACCTATCACCTTCTTCCCCACCCCATTCACCTGTGGTACTCTATGCTACTTTCTCTCCATCCCCACCCCCCTCTCATTTATCTCCCCACTCGGCAGGCTCCCGGCCTCTGTTCCTGATGAAGGGCTTTTGCCCGAAACATCATTTTTCCTGCTCCTTGGATGCTGCTTGACCTGCCATGCTTTTCCAGCACCACTCTAATCTAGACTCTGGTTTCCAGCATCTGCAGTCCTTGTTTTTACCTTATTGGAGGAGGAGACTACTGTGATAAGGCATTTTGTAGACACTGAACCAAGTTACAGGGATAGTGATGGTATTCAAATTTTGTGAGAAGATTTGTAGCTCGGGTGCTCGTTGCTGTGGTTCTGTTCGCCGAGCTGGATGTTTTTGTTGCAAACGTTTCGTCCCCTGTCTACGTGACATCCTCAGTGCTTTGGAGCCTCCTGTGAAGCGCTTCAACTAGCCACGAAACGACAAGACCAGCTATCCCTAGTAACCACGCAGACGACAAGCAACATGAATTTGACTGGGACAACACTACCATTATAGGGCAAGCCAAACAAAGAACAGCCAGGGAATTCCAAGAAGCATGGCACTCATCCACAAACTCCATCAACAAACACATCGACCTGGATCCAATATACCGGCCACTACAGCGGACAGCTGAAACTGACAACCGGAAGTGGCAGGGACAGGCCACTATAAATGCCGGAGGAAACACCACAGAATGGGAAATTAAACAGATGCAGTGAGGGTTTCACGTGAAGAATAGCACTGAGTTCCACAAAGATTTGGAAAATGGAACGATGTTAAGTAATAGTCCCAGATTGCTGGAAGATGTCAGGATCACACAATTGTGTGGGAAGAATGGGTTTAGCTTCATGATGCCCTGGTGTCAGTGCTCAAGGATGAGTACCCAGTGAGCCAGGTGAAGTGATGGCCGAGTGGTATTATTGCTAGAGAATGTATCCAAAACCTCAGCTAATGTTCAGGGGAGGCAGGATTGAATCCCGCCATCTGAAAAGGAGACATTTGAAATCAATAATTTTAAAAATAATAATTAACAATCTACAAATAAGTATGAAACCATTACTGATGTACAACAAATCCAAACACTTGTCCTTTAGAGAAGGACATCTGCCCATCCTGACATGGTCTGCACGACATACCCACAGCAAAGTGTTTGCCTGTCAATTACCCTCTGAAATGGCCGAGCAAATTACTCAGTTCAAGGGCTTCTAGGACTGGGCAAGAAAGGCTGGTCAGCCAGAGACTCAAACATTCCATACCGGATTTTTTAAAAAATCTATTAGGATGGTCCCCCTGGAACTGTGCAGGGACCAGTGTCTTGGCCAATCATGTCGGTAGGTTTATGGACAGGGCATTAAACGCACAGAGTGGATGCAGGAGAAAGGAGCTTTCCAAATCCAAAGGGAAAAGGTGAAGCAATGGAACAGCATGGGAATGTGGCTGAAGACAAGCAGAAAGGAATAGGATGGGACAGAGTTTAACTAAAATTGTACATCAGCAAATAGATTTGTGACAGAAAATTGTGGAAGAGAGTATATTATGTTTTTTTTTTAAATCGACAACGTTGCTGCAATAAGGTCGATGGATTTGAGACACAGAGATAAAAGAGATTTAGACACCAGGGAGACATGGATACAGGGTGAACAGAAATATTCAGTGCAAACTCAGGCAAAATCGGCAACGCTAACAAAAATGGATAACAAAGGTATTAAAAAGAAAGCATATGGCCTCAGATCATGAGGTAGAGTCAGTCTGAATGTAAATTCTGTCTACTACTTTCCAAGGACACAAGCAGCAGAACCGTTTTAGCCACCGAACAGTTTCCATTGCTCATCACTGCATTAAACAGGAACTCATTGGAATTATTTAACAAAGGCATTGTGATAATTTTGAAAAACTTCAATATTTGTATAATCTGGGACAATCACACGGTCAACATTGATATTGGAAGAGGGGTTCAGTTAATTTTTTTCCAGTGTTTCTTTGAAAAACACGTTGTGCAACTGTTAAGGGACATAACTATCACAGAGCGACCGTGTAATGAAACTTAGTGATTGAGTAATGTCACCTGCAGAGATCCTTCGGGAAATTGTGATAAAGTGCAGTTTAAATAAATATAAAGTTTTAAAGTGAATCACAGAAAGGACAAGCTACAACTAGAAACAAAAATAGCCAATGACATGAGTTTGAGAGGAGAACTGACCAAGGTAAATAGGCTAAACAGTCTGAAATATGTGCCTGTCAATGAACAGTGGAAAACCTTTGAAGGGACAATGCAAAATACTCAACAAAAGGACATTCAATTGAAACAGTAAAAACCTCAGCAAGAAATTCCCACTGATCCCTCACTCAGGACAAAAGGAATCATACTAGATTATGAGGCTGAGAAGATCACCAAAAAGTACTTAAAATCCTGAAGTGAGAGAGTGTTTTAGGAGTAAATGTTAATGGATTGCAATGGGTCTGCTCGCAGGAGGAGGGCTGTGGGAAGGGGAGCCACGGCCAGGGTTCATTGACACAATAGGAACAGGGAGAGGTGAAGGTGCTGGAGGTGGTGAGAGTGTTACAGAGAGTGGTCAGGGTGTTACAAAGCCAGTACGGATTGCTGCAGCTGGAGGGGTTTGCAGAGGTCGGGAGCGCCATGTGTATTTTTATTTATTCATTCATGGGATGTGGGTGTCACTGCCTAGAACAACATTCTTTGACCCCTCTGCTAATTACCCAGAGGACAGCTCAGAGTCAGCCATATTGCTGTGGGTCTGGAGTCACATGTCGGCCAGACCAGGTTAGAATATTTGATGTCCTTCCCTAAAGGAGGTTAGTGAACTAGATGAGTTCTTCCTACTGATCAACAATGTTTTTATGGTGGCCCCACCAATGTCTTTTACAGCCACAACATGACATCCCAACTCTTACTCTCAATGCTCTACCCAATGAAGATAACCATCCCAAACGCCTGCTTCTCCAGCTTGTCTACCTGTGACACCACACTCAAAGAACTGTGTACCTGGGTCACTGGATCTCTGACTGACAACACTATCCAGGGCCCGAACATTAACTGCACAAATCCCACCCTGGTTTGTTTCACCAAAATGGAACACCTCACCTTTATCTAATTAAACTCCATCTGCTATTCTTCAGCCCACTATCCCAGCAGTACTGCTCATCCAGTCGTATCATAGATAACCTTCTTCACTGTCCACTTTACCACCAATGTCAGTGTCACCAAAAAACCTTACTTACCTGGAAACCAATATTCCCATCCACACCATTTATCCAAATGACAAACAACAGGGGACCCACTCCACCGCTGGTAACATGCCTCCAGTCAGAAAAAACAACATGTCTCCCATTACCCTCTGTCTCCTACCATCAGGCCAATTTTGTATCCTGTTCACTAGCTCCTCCTGAATGCCATATCCTTTTACACTGATCTGAGCTTATTACCCAGTTTATCAGACAGAACATAGAACGCAGAACAGTTCAGCCTCAGGCCCTTCGGCCATGATTTCATGCCAACCTTTTATCCAACTGTAAGATCAAAGTATACTACATACCCTTCATTTTACTATTATCCATGTGTCTACCCAAGAGTCTATTAAATGTTCCAAAAGTATCTAATTTTACTACCACCATTGGCAGTGCATTCCAACCACCTACCATTCTCTATCCTCTTAACCATCCTCCAATCACCTTAAAATTATGCCGCTTTGTAATAGCCATTTATTCCATCGGAGGAAAAGTCTCTGACTATTCACTCACTCTGTGCCTCTCATCACCTTGTTCACCTCTACCAGGTCGCCCCACCCCTTCTTCACTCCCATGAGAAAAGCCTTAGCTCCCTCAAATGTTCTCCATAAGAACTGCCCTCCATTCCAGGCAGCATCCTGGTACATCTCCTGTGTGCACTCTCTAAAACTTGCACATCTTTCCTGTAAACAGAGGACCAGAACTGAACACAATAATCCAAGTGTTGTCTCACCAGGACGCTATAAAGATGCAGTAAAACCTCATGGCTCTTAAAATCAATCCCCTTCTAAGGGGGGCCAACACAATATATGTCTTTTTAACAACCCTACCAACGTGCGTGGCAATTTTGAGGGATCTATGGACACGGACCCCATGATCTCTGTGTTCCTCCGCACTGTTCCTGCCAAGTATTCTGCCTTTCACCCTGTATTCCGTATTTAAATTCGACCTTCCAGAATGAATCACTTCACACTTTTCCAGATTGGAGTCCATCTGCCCAGCTCTGCGTCCTGTCAATGTCCCACTGCAACCTACAACAGCCCTCCACATTACCCACCACTCCACCAACCTTCAGGTGATTGGCAAACTTACTAACCCACTCTCCAACATCCACATCCAAGACATTTATAAAAATCACAGAGAGCAGAGTCCCAGAGCCGATTGTTACAGAACACCACTGGTCACTGAGCTCCAGGCTCAATACTGTCCATCTGCTGCCACCCTCTGTCTTCTCTGGGCCATCCAATCCTGTATCCAGACAGACAGATTTCCCTGTATCCCAATCATCCTTCTTTTCTGAATGAGCCATCAACGTATTCTGTCATATCCTCAAAGAGTTCAGTAAGGTTTGTGAGGCATGACCTGACCCCTCACAAACCCATGCTGACTGTCACTAATTTAACTATCGTTTTCCAAGTATCATAAATCCTGTCTTTAGAGTCCTTGCCAATAATCTGCACACGACAGACATTAGACCAAATCTGTAATTGCCAGAATTCTACCTCCGTAACATGGCTCGGACTTTACAAATCTTCCCTCCTCTGCCATGTTCCCCAGAAGGGCACTGAAGGGAGGAGGGGGTTACAGAGATAGGTAGGGATATCAGAACAGGAGGATTTTGCAGGCATTAGGAAGGTTGCAGTGCCAAAAGGAGGCTTCAGTAATTGTGAGGTTTCATGGTGATGAAGACATTTGAGGAGGGAGAGAGGGAGGTTTGTAGGGAATTAAGAGGTTTCACAGTTTAGTTGCTTTGTTAGGACTGTAAGAGGTTACTGAGTTGGGGAGGGTGTAAGCACTGGTGGATATTACATAAACATGTGGTTTTAGTTGCAATGCAGGAAGAGAATTCAGGAAGCTGGAGAGTATGGTGTCTGAACGAGGTTACACAAATGGGAAGAGTTGTCAGGAGTGGAGGTGTTTACAGAGACAGCAATGGTCTGATCTGGAGCAGAGGACCCAGAGTGGGAGGGATGTGGGGACTGGAGGTGATTTCATAGGGTGGGAGGACCATAGACCCACAGGAGGCTACAGAAATGTGGAGAGCTGTAGGGCTGACGGGTTCATGGAGTTGGGAATGTTGGGAGGGATAGAGAAGTTTACAGGGATAAGGATGTTTGTAGGACAGGGCTGGATTACAGAGACAGTGACTGTTTTAGGGATCTGAGCAGATTACAGGGATAAAGAGGTTTGTATCATCTGGCGGAACAAACAGAGCTATGGAGGGTCATCGTGACTGAAGATGTTTATAGATATAGGAAGGCTGTTTTGGGGATTATGGAGGCTGTGGAATCTGGATTTCTTTTCAGAGACTGGGATAACAATTTTGGTCAGAGACAGTTTCACAGATAAGGGAGCATAGCATAAACAGGAGGAAGTTGTAGAGGAAGGTGACGTTTAAACAGATAGTGGTGTAAGAGCTGGACAAGGTTATGAAGATGGGTAGATGGTGGAGACACAGGAGGAGCTTATATTGACAAGGGAGTGATAGTGACAGGAGGGTGTTAAATAGATAGTGGGTTTTGTAGCGACTGGATTGGGAGAGGCACAGGCATGGAGTGAGTTCGAAAGATCAGGAATACTGCAGAGACCTGAGAGGTTTACACTGATAGGGATAGTGGTCGGGTCTCCACAGACTGTTGGTGTTTAGGGACTGGAAGAGATTTGGTAGATAGGGAGGGATGTAAGAACTGCAGGAGCTTGTGGAGAGTTGAAGAGTTGGAGCAGTTTGCAGAGAGAGGTTTCTCAGACAGGAGTAGGTTATAGATAGTGAGGGTTGTGTGGTCTGAGTAAGTCAAAAAGAGGAGAGTTTTCACGTTTGGAAGAGGTTACACTGACAGGGACAGTTGAAGAGACTGAAGCAAAAATGCATGGAGAAGATTACACAGATAGGGAGGTAAGTAGGGACTGAAGGTGAATACACAGACATGGAGGGTTGTATTGTTAGACAGAGCTGAGAGGGACAGGGACCAGTGTAGGGATTTACATAGATAGAGAAGGTTGTGTTTTTGGTGAAGGTTACACTGATACAGACAGTGTATTATGGGGAGTGGAGGAGATTACAGACACAGAGATGGCTGTCGGGTTGAAAAGAGCTTCTACAGATCCTCAGTGCTGTAAGGCTGGAGGGAGGTTATAACAGTGAGTGTTGCCAAGACTTAATTACTTCACTGAAATAGAGCAGGTCTCAGCACGTAACTGTCAAAGGGAAGTTGAGACAGTCCAGATGAGTTTTCAGAGATACAAATATTTATGGGAGTTTCAAGAGGGAACAATGATTGGGAGTGCTGTACCAAATGGTAATAGTTATAGGGAGGGTTCTAAAAGCAGGAAGAGGTGACAGACATATCGATCTTTGCAAGGACTGGAGAAGGTTACCTCGCCAAGGAATGTTTTAGAGTCTGGAGGAGATGACAGTGTTAAGGAGAATATTGGGGATAAGGCCAGGTGTAAGAGACGGGGATGGTGGACAGGGCTGGACAATAACCTGAACAGAATCGCCATAGTATGGAACCAGGCCATTCGGCCCAACCAGTCCATTCCAAACCTCTGAAGAGCATCCTACCCAGACCCACCCCTCTACCTGTACATTAAACCCTGCATTTTTCGTGGTTAACTTACTTCAACCACGGATTCCTGAATACCACAGTCAATTTATGATGGCCAATTCACTGATGGTGCAAATTTTGGACACACACACAGCAAGGGAGCAATACGCAAACACACACAGTGAGGGGGATACACGCAGACACACAGCGAGGGAAGGACATGCACACACACACAGTGAGGGGGATACACGCAGACACACAGCGAGGAAAGGACATGCACACACACACAGTGAGGGGGATACATGCAGTCACACAGCGAGGGAAGGACATGCGCACACACAGCGATGGAGGGTCATACACAAACACACACAGCGTGGGAGGGACAGGCATACACAGCGAGGGAGGGACACACACACACACACACAGGGAAGGAGGGACAAGCACACACACGGCGAGGGGGAGGAAATGTGCACAGAAAGTGAGAGGGGGCGCGCACTGACACGGCGAGGGAGGGACACACGTACACACAGCAAGGGGGGACATGGACTCACACAGCGAGGGAGGGACATGCACACATACACACAGGTAAGGGGATACACGCAGACACACAGCAAGGGAGGGACACACACACACACTCACACAGCGTGGGAGGGACACACAGGGACAGTGAGGAAGTGGCACGCATACACTCACACACACACAGCGAGGGAAGGACACTCACATACACTGCAAGAGGGACACACACACTCACAGCAAGAGGGGGGCATGCACACACAGCGAGGGAGGGACACGCGCATGCACAATCACACAAACACAGACACACAGTGAGAGTGGGACACACACACACACACACACACACACACAGAAGGACATGCACACACACAGCGAGGGAGGACACGCACACACACAGCGAGGGAGGACACGCACACACACAGCGAGGGAAGAACACACACACACACACACACACACACAGCGAGGGAAGGACATGCACACACGCAGCGAGGGAGGGATATACGCAAACACAAAGAGCGAGAGAGGGACACGCACATAAACAGTAAGGGAGGGACAAGCACACACACAGGGAAGGGTGGACAAGCAGACACACGGCGAGGGGGAGGGCATGTGCACAGAAATTGAGAGGGGGCACGCACAGACATGGCGAGGGAGGGACACACGCACACACAGCAAGGCGGGACAGGCACTCACAAAGCGAGGGGCGATGCAGACACACAATGGTGGGGATATGCACAAAGAGCAAGGGAGGGACACACACTCACAGAGCGAGGGAGTGACACGCGCACACACAGCAAGAGGCACACACACATGCACACAGCAAGGGAGGGACACACACACACAGACATACAGCGAGGGAGGGACACGCACACACACAGTGTGGGAGTGACACGCATATATACACACACACGCAGTGAGGGAAGGACACTCACGTACACTGTAAAAGGGTCACACATACTCACAGCAAGAGGAGACACGCACATACAGCGAGGGATGGAAACGCGCATGCTCAAGCACACAAACACAGACACACAGCGTGAGAGGGACACGCACACACATAGCCAGGGAGGGACATGTACACACGCGCACACAAACACACACACACACACACACACACACACACACACAGCAAGGGAGGGCCACGCACATACACGCACAGCAAGAGTAACACACATACACACGCACACACACACACACACACACAGGGCAGGAAACTGATACATAAACAGTAAGGGAGGGACACGCATGCATACACATACACACACACACACACACACAGCGTGAGGGAAGGACACTCACATACAATGCAAGAGGGCAAGAGGAACACACATATTAACAGCAAGAGGGGGACACGTACACACAGCGAGGGAAGAACACGCACATGCCCAAGCACACAAACACAGACACACAGCGAGAGAGGGGCACGCGCACACACAGCCAGTGAGGGACATGGACACACACAAACACACACACACACACACACCAAGAGAGGGACACACGCACACACAGCAAGGAGGAGATACATGCATACACAGCGAGGGAGGGCCACACACACACGCACAGCAAGAGGGACACACAAACACACACACACACACACACACACACACACACACACACACACACACACACACACACAGACATACAGCGAGAGAGGGGCACGCACACACACAGCGAGGAGGAGACACATGCACACACAGCGACGGAGGGCCACACACACACACACGCACAGTAAGAGGGACACATACACACACACACACACAGCGCAAGGGGGTAACTCACACATACACAGCGAGGGAAGAACACGCACACAGCGAGGAAGGGACATGCACACACACAGACAGCGAGGGTGCGACCACACACACACATACACACACACACACACACACACAGCGAGGGAGAGACACACACACACACAGCGAGGGAGGGACACGCACACACACCGACAGCAAGGGAGGGACACGCACACACAGTGAGGGAGCGACATGCGCATGAGGAAGCACACAAACATAGACACACACAGTGAGAGACGGACATGCACACACACACAGAGCAAGAGAGGGACACGCACACACACACAGCGAGGGAGCGACACATGCTCACAGAGGGAGGGAGGGCCACGCACACACACACGCAGCAAGAGGGACACACACACACACACACACACACACACACACACATACAGCGAGGGGGCGACACATGCACACACAGCGAGGAAAGGCCACGCACACACACACACAGCAAGAGGGACACACACACAGAGCGAGGGAGGGACACGCACACAGACAGCGAGGGAGCGACACGTGCATGAGGAAGCACACAAACACAGACACACACAGTGAGAGAGGGACACGCACACACACAGCCAGGGACATGCACACACACACAGAGCAAGAGAGCGACACATGCTCACAGAGGGAGGGAGGACCACGCACACACACACGCAGCAAGAGGGACACACACACACGCAGCGAGGGGGCGATACATGCACACACAGTGAGGAAAGGCCACGCACACACACGCACAGCAAGAGGGACACACACACACAGAGCGAGGGAGGGACACACATACACAGAGCAAGAGAGGGACACACGCACACACAGCGAGGGGGGAGACACATGCTCACACAACGAGGGAGGGCCAAGTACACACACGCACACCAAGAGGGACAAAGACACAAACGGAGCAAGGGGGGAAACTTACACATACAAAGCAAGGGAGGGACACGCACATATACAATAAGGGAGGGACACACACACACACACACACAGAGGGAGGGACACGCACACAGCGAGGAACGGACAAACACACACACAGTGAGGGAGGGACACACCCACACACACAGTGAGAGAGGACACACACAGACACGGCAAGGGTGGGACACGCACACACTGCAAGCTGGTCACACACTCACACACAAGGGACGGACACACACGCAAATCGAGGGAGTGACACACACACATACACACACACACAACAAGGGAGGGACATGCACACACGCACACATGCACACAACGGAAGGACACACACGCAAAGCGAGGGAGGGACATGCACAGATACACACACACACACCCACACATAAACACAGAGCAAGGGACGGATGTGTGCACACACAGCGAGGGAGTGACATACAAACACACACAGTGAGGGGGTTACCCGCAGACACACAGCGAGGGAGGGATACACACATACACACACAGAGCGAGGGAGGGACACACACACAAACATACAGCGAAGGAAGGGGCACACACATGTCAAGGGGGAGGGCATGTACAAGAAATTGAGAGGGTGCATGCACACACAGCGAGAGGGGATTCACACAAACACGGCAAGGTGGGACACACACTCACACAAACAAGGAACGGACACACAAAGCGAGGGAGGGTCACGCACACATACATACACACACAGAAACACAGAGCAAGGAAGGGATATGCACACACACACAAGGGACGGACACACATGCAAAGCGAAGGAGGGACACGTACGCATACACAAACACACACACATAACAAGAGAGGGACATGCACAGGCGCGCGCGCACACACACACACACACACACAAGGGATGGAAACACACATGCAAAGCGAGGGAGGGACACACACACACACACACACACACACACACAGCAAGGGAGGGACATGCACAGGCGTGCGCACACACACACAAGAGACGGAAACACACACGCAAAGCGAGGGAGGGACACGCACAGATACACACATACACAAAAACAGAGCAAGGGAGGGACACATGCACACACAGCGAGCGTGGGATACACACAGCGAGGGATCAACACGAAATACACACAGTGAGGGGTTTACCCGCAGACACACAGCGAGGGAGGGACACACACACGCATAGTGAGGGAGAGATACGCGCATACACAGCGAGGGAGGGAAATGCGCACACACACACAAACGCGTGCACACACACACATACAAACACACAGAGCAAGGGAGCGACACGCAAACAAAGCGAGGGAAGGACATGCACATACATCGAGGGAGGAACATACACAAACACACACAGCGAGGGAGGGACACACTCATACACAGCAAGGGAGGGACACACATACGTGCGCACACACAGACACACACACACACAGGGAAGGAGGGACAAGCACACACACAGCGAGGGGGAGGGCATGTGTACAGGAATTGAGGGGGACACGCACACACAGCGAGAGGGAACACGCACAGACACGGCGAGGGAGGGACAAACACACACACTTATGTTGAGGGGAATACACACAGACACACAGCGAGGGAGGGACACGCACAGACACGGCGAGGGAGGGACACACACACACACGAGGGGGGACATGCACTCACACAGCGAGGGGAGAAGCGCACACACAGTGAGGGGGATATACACAAAGTGCAATGGAGGGACACACACACATGGGACGCACACACTCAAAGAGGGAGGGAGTGACACGCGCACACACAGCCAGAGGGGGACACACACACAAAGTAAGGATGGGACACGCACATACCCTGCAAGAGGGACACACATACTCACAGCAAGAGGGACAGACACACACAGAGCAAGGGAGGGACACACGCATGCGCAAGCACACAAACAGCGAGAGAGGGACACGTGCACACACAGCCAGGGAGGGACATGCACACACAGCGAAGGACGGACACACACAAACACACACACACACAGCGAGGGGGAGACACATGCACACATCGCGAGGAAGGGCCACGCACGCACGCGCACAGCAAGAGGGACACACACACACACACACACACACAGAGCGATGGAGGGACACACGCATACACACAGTAAGGGGGTTACCTGCAGACACACAGCGAGGGAAGGACAAACACACACACTTATGTTGAGGGGAATACACACAGGCACACAGCGAGGGAGGGACACGCACAGACACGGCGAGGGGGGACATGCACTCACACAGCGAGGGCAGAAGCGCACACACAGTGAGGGGGATATACACAAAGTGCAATGGAGGGACACACACACACACACAAAGAGCGAGGGAGTGACACGCGCAAACACAGCCAGAGGGACACACACACACACACACAAAGCGAGGGTGGGACACGCACATACACTGCAAGAGGGACACACATACTCACAGCAAGAGGGACAGACACACACAGAGCAAGGGAGTGACATGCGCATGCGCAAGCACACAAACAGAAACACACACAGCGAGAGAGAGACAAACACACACAGCGAGAAAAGGACACGCGCACACACAGCCAGGGAGAGTCACACACAAACACACACACAGAGCAATAGAGGGATACACGCAGACACACAGCGTGGTAGAGACACGTGCACATGCAGCGAGGGAGGGCCACGCACACATACGCACAGCAAGAGGGACACACACACACAAACACACAGAGCAAGTAGGGGAAACTCATACATATACAGCAAGGGAGGGACACACACACACACACACAGAGCGAGGGAGGGAAACACAAACTCACATACACACAGAGCGAGGGAGGGGCACACACACACACACACACACACGCGCGCACAGCGAGGGAGGGACGGACACACACACAGATACAGTGAGGGGGGACATGCACACACACACAGCGAGGGAGTGCCACGCACACACACACAGCGAGGCAGGGACGGACACGGACACACACCGATACAGCAAAGGGGGATACGCACACACACACACGAGGGGGACCTGCACACTCACAGCCTGGGATGGAGACACAATTACACGCACAGAGGGAGGGACGCACACGTAAACACACACACAGAGCGAGGGAGGGATACGCACACACACAGCGAGAGAGAGACACATACACACAACACGAGGGAGTGACACGCACTCAAACAGCGAGTGAGGGACACGCAGTGAAGGGGGGGACACACAAATGCATACAGTGAGGATGTGACACGTACACACAAACAGCGAGGAAGGGACACACACACGCATACACACACACACACCGAGGGAGGGACAAGCACACACACAGGGAAGGAGGGACAAGCAGACACACGGCGAGGGGGAGGGCATGTGCACAGAAATTGAGAGGGGCACACGCACACACAGCGAGAGAGGACACGCACAGGCACAGCTAGGGAGGGACACATGCGCACACATCAAGGGGGGACATGCACTCACACACCGAGGGGCGATGCGCACACACAGTGAGGGGGATGTACACAAAGAGCAAGGGAGGGACACACACACGCACCAAGGGAGGGACACACACACACAGTAAGGGAATGATACGTGCACACACAGTGAGAGAGGGACATGCGCACACAGCGAGGGAAGGACATGCACATACAGAGCACGGGAGGGACATGCACATACGCAGTGAGGGAGGGACATGCACACACACACACACACAGCAAGGGAAGGACGCGCACATACACACACACACAGAGAGAGGGAGGGATGGAGACACACACACACACACACACGCACACTCACAGCGAGGAAGGGAGACGCACACACAGAGCAAGAGAGAGACACATACACACAACGCAAGGGAGTGACACACACGCAACCAGCGAGTGAGGGACACGCAGCGAAGGGGGACACACACGAACACATACTGTGATGGTGTGACACATTCACACACACACACATACACACAGCGAGCGAGGGACACACACCGCAAGGGAGGGATTTGCTGAGACACGCAGAGCGGGAGGAACATACACGCACAGCGAGGGAGGGACAGGCGCACACACAGTGAGGGTGGGACACGCACACACAGCGAGGGAGGGACAGGCGCACACACAGCGAGGGTGGGACACGCACACACAGTGAGGAAGGGACACGCACACACAGTGAGGGAGGGACACGCACACACAGCGAGGGAGGGACACGCACACACAGCGAGGGAGGGACACGCACACACAGCGAGGGAGGGACACACACACACAGCGAGGGAGGGACACACACACTCACAGCGAGGGAGGGACACACACAGCGAGAGAGAGACACATACACACAGCGAGAGAGAGACACATGCACACAGCGAGGGAGGGACACACACACAGCGAGAGAGAGACACACGCACACAGCGAGAGAGAGACACACGCACACAGCGAGAGAGAGACACACGCACACAGCGAGAGAGAGACACACGCACACAGCGAGAGAGAGACACACGCACACAGCGAGGGAGGAACACGCACACAGCGAGGGAGGGACACGCACACAGCGAGGGAGGGACACGCACACAGCGAGGGAGGGACACGCACACAGCGAGGGAGGGACACGCACACAGTGAGGGAGGGACACGCACACACAGCGAGAGAGAGACACATGCACACAGCGAGGGAGGAACACACACACAGCAAGGGAGGGACACACACACAGTGAGGGAGGGACACGCACACACAGCGAGAGAGAGACACATGCACACAGCGAGGGAGGAACACACACACAGCAAGGGAGGGACACACACAAAGCAAGGGAGGGACACACAAACACACAGCGAGGGAGGGACACACAAACACACAGCGAGGGAGGGACACACACACACAGCGGGGGAGACACACACACACACAGCGAGGGAGGGACACACACACACAAAGCGAGGGAGGGACACACACACACACAGCGAGGGAGGGGCACACACACACAAAGCGAGGGAGGGGCACACACACACACAGCGAGGGAGGGACACACACACACAGCGTGGGAGGGACACACACACACACAGCGTGGGAGGGACACACACACACACACACACAGCGAGGGAGGGACACACACACACACAGCGAGGGAGGGGGACACACACACACACAGCGAGGGAGGGACACGCACACAGCGAG